>NW_007431506.1:9940-10458 GCF_000475195.1 Diaphorina citri
CTGCTTCTTCTTCAAGACCAGAATCATTTTCATCTTCTTCTGTTGGATTTTCAAGCTTATTCACAATTCCTGTCAAGATAGGAATGCCAAATGCCAAGGTTTTACCGCTCCCAGTCTCTGCAGCACCAACTATATCTTTCCTTGCTAACAATGCAGAAGGCATTACCATGGATTGTATCTTTGTTGGGGTTTTGAAACCTTTCTGATACAATGCTCTGATAATGGTCTCTGGAATATTGAACTTGACCCACTCGGCCATTTGTACAAACATATCTTCATTGTTACTGGTGTCAACCTCTAATAGTTCCTTATTAGCACTTGTGTATGTTTGTTTCTTCTTCTTTTTCTGCTTCAGTTTTTTACTGCTAGGTTCATCAGATTGAATCTCTTCAGTTTCAGTTACTTGATCAACAGGATCATTTGTATTTTCACTAAGCTCAGAGACCTCAACTTGATTGGGTTTTTGTTTCCTTTTCAACCTTTTCTTTTTAGAACTCACAGTTACATTAATGTCTTCT
>NW_007431507.1:0-462 GCF_000475195.1 Diaphorina citri
GCGGGTAACTTGGCGGCGAATGGAGGATAAAAACGCCATCAGTAAAGACCTCAATACAGGGAATTCCTCAAGGGAATTCAGCCAAACTAGACGAGACGGTTGAAGAAGTATAAGTATAGTGCTTTATTTAGACTGTCAGCTTAGAACAAGTTGTTCTAAAAAGATCTGCCATGCTGAGGAATTGAAGACGCTAGTCGAATAAATAGGCATTAATACTTATCAAATTAAAGAAATCTATGAAATGCAAATTATCAGAATTATTTCTTTCCACTGTATCATAGCAATGGAGGTCTCACTTGTTCTGAAATTGAACGTGACGGTAATTAGGTCAAGCGGAATTAATTAGGTCATAGAAATGATTTTTCTTATAGAATGTCTTTCTTACCTATAGTAGCATCCAATCTGCCTAGTAACACGACAAAATCAGCCTGCATAGGATTAATTTGTTAACACATTTTCGTT
>NW_007431508.1:0-462 GCF_000475195.1 Diaphorina citri
AAACCTCTTAAAAAAAAAAAAAAATATTTCATGTTCCAGGTCGTCCCAAGCCGACTACCCAGTGGTATATTGATAGCATTAGAGCGCCATCGTCAGAGGGAGTCCTGCGTATGGAGAGACTGAGGAGGCAAAGTTTGCATGCCAATGTCACGTGTTCAGCGTCCAACACTGTTCTAGCACCCCCTGTATATTCCAACTTTACTGTGAACCTATACTGTAAGTAACTTACCTATAGGTATTACATAGAAGTCTAACTCATCTCCTCTTTCTTCTTCTTTTTCTTCTTTTCTATAATCCACCAATCAGTAAATTACCTAATACCTACAATAATAATAATAATAGTGCTTATTTATACTGCTCGCATAGGACTGAAAAGTCCCTTTGCTCCAGCAGTAGGTTACTACTATTATTGTGGTCAAATTCTCAAATTATATTGAGGATAAAATTCCATACCTCGGCTGG
>NW_007431509.1:0-462 GCF_000475195.1 Diaphorina citri
CGCGAAAACCATTTTCTCGTCGCCCACCAAGTCACCTACGGCGCATAAGTATTTATCCATTGGAATCGCGGGATCGAAAGGGAGGGAAAAACCACATTTTTTCGATAGGTATAAGCTGTCAATCTTAGGTGCAGTGGGATGACCCATGTTTCTGTTAAAATTGGTTCTGGGGGCATAAGAGATTCGATTATTAGCGGGTAGGTTATTCTTCAGCACGGCGGAGAACGACATGATGATCAATGTTAATGTACTGAAATCAAAAAGTAAAGGTTAGCTTTGAAATGGGGTAAAGGGGTTCTGAAAGGGTAAGAATAGGTAAAGGTAAAACACAAGGTTCACAAACACCTGGTGTTAAAACACCAAGCGGTAAAACACACAACAATCTGGAAACTCATAATTAGAACAGAGAAAACACAGAGAAAGTTTCAAGAATTAAAACACTGATAGAGAGGTAAATAAATA
>NW_007431510.1:0-462 GCF_000475195.1 Diaphorina citri
GAGGGTCGATAGTCAGGGTCTAGACTAGGGTCAATGGTTCAGGGTCTATGGTCCTCGTTGTGGAGGCTTAGGTTAGGGGAAAGTAGTTATTCTGGGCAAAAATACATACATTAGGTCATTAGGGGAAAGTTGCCCTGGGCATAAATACATACTATACAAATGAAGTGTTTTATTGAAGAAGGGCTCAAGTAGGGTTAATCCCTTCTAATTGTAAATGCTTTGTCATGTTTGTAAAATTATGTAACCATTTACAAATTGGTAGATATTGAGTACAGCGAAAATGATATGTAATCATTTGATAAAAGTTTCTGATTGTATGGGGAATTATTCAATGTGTAGGTAGTTAGGTACTAGTCCTAGGTTAATTCCACCAAAGTACAATAATTGTAAAGGAATCAAAATATTGCTTGACATTTTATTCGAAAATTATTTTCTTAGAGAAAGACCGACGCATGCGTAGAA
>NW_007431511.1:0-462 GCF_000475195.1 Diaphorina citri
TACATATCCCTGGAGAAAAATATGATCTAAATAATGTCTTTAGGTATGCAGTGCTGCTCAGCTATGTGGATATGCAAAGAAGGTCCGGAACCTCTAATTCATAACTATCCGACGGGACGATTTGAAATTCTACATATACCGACCAATAGGTAGATAGGTATCTAACCTAGTAGGTAAAAGAATGTGCAGGCTTATTGCATTTGGAGGATACCGTCAGCAGAACTTTTGAAATAGATGCCAAAAATTTCTTTCTTAGCCGAAAAAAGATCTTGAGACTCGAGGAAAGCAGAAACATTAGGTAAGTTAATAGGCATCTATTCAACTATTCATATCCTCATGCCTCACTCTTCCGCAAGGTCTAGCATTTTCGAAACCACAAAGGTTCCTTATTTCTTAAAATGGGTTCTAGTTTCTAGCAGAGGTTTTCCTATAGCTAATGCTTAGGTCTAATGATACCCCTGT
>NW_007431512.1:0-462 GCF_000475195.1 Diaphorina citri
AAAACATTTCAACATGGCTTTTTGGAAAACAAAAGTTCCCAAAAGAGTATTTAAGATTACCAAGGAGTCTCTCCTATGTAACTTTTCACGAGAAATCGATTGATGCACATGTGAGGTCTCTAGGACTGACTGTTAACAAATTAAGCGCTTGTAATGACCCAAAGTCACAACATTACCTAAATATTTGTTGGGGGCATTAATTTCAGAACTATCCTGTCTATTCAACCATTGTATTGCAATATAAGGTCACCATACACTATACATACCCATTAAACTTTACAATACAGGAACAGTAATACAAACAAAGCTTCTCACTTTAAGCCTTCGAAACACATTAGCATAGGTACTTCACAAAATATATGGGTATGGCGACAGAAAGCATTTGCAAACCTAATGGTTCATCCTGTTACAAAACTAGGTTAAGCCTTTACTTTCCTGACGATGAATCAATCCCATAACAAA
>NW_007431513.1:0-462 GCF_000475195.1 Diaphorina citri
CTGGAAATCATTTGACAGGCAACCGCCAGAATAAAATCTCCTGCCATGGCAACCTGTGAACAACAAACAGAGAAAAAACGTTGGATTAAAAAAACATAAAATAAAAATACCTAGGTATCTAAGAGAGAAAAAAAGTTTTTACCGCCGCTGGCGATATTTTCAGTCGGATGCATATCGCGGAAAGAAGTACAAGGCGCATTGCATACACAAAATAATTACCAGGCGTTCATACCTTTTCTATACCTACTCTGTACTTCAAAGTTCAAACTCGACTGACTGAAAATATTGTTTCAATTTTCAATTAATTTTTACGAGTTTATTTGTTTATTACCTACGCTAATCATTCGGAAATTCGCCATACAAACCCAATATTGTCTTTTGATCGAGTATGAAATTTTTGGCACAGTTTTCGCAATTCATGTCGGTGATTATGGGGGGCAAGGCTAGAACTGTTTGACGGTT
>NW_007431514.1:0-462 GCF_000475195.1 Diaphorina citri
CAAGATACATCTAGCACCAAGTCCTAGTAGTGCCAGTGAGAAGAATGAAACAGCAGAATACGCATCCTTTATGCAAAGTTTCCTATCTAGCGCGGATGATGGTATGGCACATATGAGTCCCACTCTAGTAGATACTTCACATGTGAAAGCTCCCATCTTACAGATCTGCTGTGGTTGTCATCACTCCATGCTTCTGAGCAGGGAAGGAAGAGTCTACACATGGGGTCGGAATGTTGATGGACAGCTTGGTAATGGTAGCAGGAAGGAAGTGCATACTCCCACAGCTATCTCTATCAACATAGTGATGACATCATCTGAAGTATCGAGTGACGAGAGATCGCCCCTGTTAAGTTCTTCTATCAAGCACATCACTTGTGGTGGAGATTTCAGTCTAGCAATGGATGAGAGTGGAAAGGTCTGGGCTTGGGGAACCAATGTTCAAGGACAGGTAAGATAAATTCC
>NW_007431515.1:0-462 GCF_000475195.1 Diaphorina citri
AATCTTCATTGTTTGTACAAAAATGGAGCCGTCCAAATCAAAGCGATCTCACACATTGTGTGTTCTACTTCACATGGTGATCTACGATCTAGCAGTCATCTATTTCTATGAAGCACCAGCACAAATAAAACAGAGAGGTATCCAACAAGCACTAATTACTAAAGTGCAGAAAAGAAAGACCGATGCAAGATACTAATTGCGGACTGGAATCGCCACGCCGTTTGTGTCTTATTGGTGGAGAAAAGTGAGATTTCCTGCAAAGAACGGAAGGTCCCTATTTGTCAGAATGTCCTAGAAGAAGTTGTAAGATGTCTATGATATCAAAATTTATAAGCTTTTATTGAGAAGGGTAGTAGTCGTTCAAGAGATTTTATTCTTTAGTTCAAAGATTGAGTACGGTACGGAGATAATGAGTAATTGTCAGAGTTTTATCAAAGTCACCAAACATCAATCATTAATTTT
>NW_007431516.1:0-462 GCF_000475195.1 Diaphorina citri
AGATACAAATTCCGGGAAAGGCTCCCGTATAATCCAATTTCCAAGCCTCCTTACAAAGCATACAAAATGCCATTACGACACACCAAACACACTACGTACACAGTGTCTGAGAGGTGTACATGTGAAGTGTATGAATGAAATGCATGCACTTGTAATGTACCTTTCTTCCTGTTTCCAATATGCCGGTGTAATTCAATCCTGAGGGAATGTGATACCCACCATGTGTGTACATAGGGGTTCCTAAACTAGGCTTGAATCGCGGACCATCATTTGAATTTCATGATAACTCAAGGACCGCTATGATCAGCTACCTCAGCAAGCTCTTTAGCTTGATGACCAACAGAAAAAAGGAAAAGGACCTATTTGGTTCGTCTGGAAGTAAAAATGTCTTAATTTGAGAGAGAGAGAGAGAGAGAGAGAGAGAGAGAGAGAGAGAGAGAGAGAGAGAGAGAGAGAGAGAGA
>NW_007431517.1:0-462 GCF_000475195.1 Diaphorina citri
GGAATTTTTCAGCCCGTAGTTTATTCGATCGTGATTAGAGAAAATCAGTACCTATGTACCTACCTAATTTGTTTAATAAATTAATATTCAGTTTATTATTATAAATTCTTGATTTGATTTTTTGATTTTACTTTCATGTAATGATTTAAAATCAAGACTAGAGCCCGTTCTCCCTGAATGTGATAAACTGTTGCTTATCCCCTTCGAATGGGACGTCCAGTTATCCACTCTTTTACTTGCTTGCCAGTTTTTTATCTTACTTAGTGAATGAAAAGAGATTGAACTTGTGTAATACAAAGGAATGAAAGGAATGGACTTTATTGAGAACAAAATGTAGACACGAAGAAAAACTTGTGGTTTCCTCGAAGCCTAATTTTGAACTGACTCGGGAAAAATCTCAGAGAGCGTACATAATGTTGGCTGCAAAATGGAAAACTTGAAGCAGGCCGGTGACACTCGAGG
>NW_007431518.1:0-462 GCF_000475195.1 Diaphorina citri
GAAAAGTCCACCATTTCAATGTGATGTAAGACTGGTAGGTAAAAGGTATTCACAAGAGTACGCGTATTTATTTTCATTAGCTATCTATTAAATCCTCGAGTCTTGACTTCTCCAAAGACTGGACTCTCTGTACCTATCTGTACTTAGTTCTGTACCTATCTGTAGTTACTTCTCTTCTCTGTAGTTATAGCTAGTTACTCGTCAAGTTGTCAACTTCTACAAGCCAGGACATTAGAAGCTCAGGACAGGACAATGGTGCGAGATGAAAGAGATCTAGGAATGTGGCAACAAGTGGCATGGTCACCCGTAGCTTAACATCAGGTGACACTGCACTATCGCCCTTGCATTGTCCTCGATAGGGGTTCCCAAACTGGGGCACAATTCTAGACGAGTGAGCCCCTGAGAAAGGGTGAGATTCTAACTAAAACAAGTTACCCACTCTTCAACTCCCTATAGGTAGAG
>NW_007431519.1:0-462 GCF_000475195.1 Diaphorina citri
TAAGTATGAACAACAGGGTTAAATGATGGCATAAGTTGGTCTAGAAAAGGATAGAATTGCGATTTTGTTATACTTCGTTGATACTTTCAGGGGATTGTTCCATAAAGATCTTCGCAAGTTTCATTTTCTAATCGACATCGGCATGACGTAAGAGCTAAACTTGAATTTCCTTAGCGCTCACTAAGTTATTATTTTTCTCCAAAATACGTCACACTTGAGAGCCATAAAATTTTCAGCTCCAGACTGTAAAAGTTGAATGCATTGAGTTCAGTGCTCACTGGTCGCCTATTTTAAGTAAAAACTTTGCTATTTATATTTACAGGTCCTGATTGTCGGATCAACATCAACGAATGTGCCAGTAATCCATGTGGCTACGGTTCTACCTGTGTGGATCAGATCGATGCGTTCTCCTGCATTTGTCCTCCGGGACGAAAAGGCGTCCGGTGTGAAGAAGGTAAGTTT
>NW_007431520.1:0-462 GCF_000475195.1 Diaphorina citri
CGTAGCGTGGTCTAAAGTCAAGTGTAAGGCGTGTAGGGCACTAATTTCCATCACCATGCACATTACTACATAAGTCATTCTTCACAAATATTTAAAGTCAATATTTAAGGGTATTTGAGTAAATTTTAAGTGTATGGCCGCCATACACACCCTACATGGACGCTACGCCACTGAAACGTACCGACCTAGGTAGGTAAACTGAAGGTAAGTAGCTGTTACTAAAAGTATGTAGGTCTTTAATTAGTTGGAATAACAGTAAGTAGGTACATATTACTGCCGTTAATTAGCTAACTTTATTGGTAGGTAACGTACCTAATAGAAGTTAAAAAGTTGTTATAGTTTCATGGACAAAACTAGCAAATTGACTTTTAGAAAAACGAACTTTTATTATTAAAAAAAAAAAAAAACAGGTAAAATTAAAATAATTTTTGTTTTTTCGCGTGAAAAATTAAATCAATAAAT
>NW_007431521.1:0-462 GCF_000475195.1 Diaphorina citri
GTATTTACGCCTTTCTTCCATAAGATCTAGAATATCTTCAGTTATCCATTCTTTTCTCTTCATTCGTTCTGGCTTTAGGTCTTTCTTACTCTCTGTTAGAATTGCCGATTGAATATTCTTCCATTTGGTGTTAACATCATTTGTCTCAACGTTGTTTTCTCTCACACTGTTCTCAAGTTTGTTTTGTATGTTGGTCTTCAGATTTCTACGAGTTCTTTCATCTTTCAATCTGCTTAGATCTTAGACTCTGTGCCCAGAGTCTTGAAAAAGTGGACTGGAAAACGGGGGAATTTCATTTTGGTAGACACCCTGCTTCCTATTGTACCTAGGTGTATGTCCATTAGATTTTGTTCCCTTTTTCATTGAACTTTGTGTCTTTTGGTCCTAGAGCTTTGAATCTTTTCGAAGCAATATCCACAAATTTTTCATTCAGTATCTTGGTTTCAATCAACCAAAATGAAC
>NW_007431522.1:0-462 GCF_000475195.1 Diaphorina citri
AACTCACATCTTTATCAAGCATTCTTAACCCTGATTGAAGCCATAGTACGTACAAGTTCCTTAAGGTCGAGCCCATATTCAATGAGCAAATGTCATTTAGATATTTTTCGTGTCATTTGACGGACCTGGAAATTTATTTTGTTGTTTTCCTTTTTAGTAAATTATAGATCTCATCGCGCTCTAATCATTGTTATGCATAATTCTACAACATCTTACTTATCTCATCTACTTTTTTTTACTCCCGAGCTAAATCTTTCGAAGTGCTTTCTCTTCATTCTTAAAATTTTGACGTACCTTTTTTCCAGACAGTTTTGTTAGATGGCCACGTTTCGATCCTGATCACTCCGGCATGTTTACATGCGACGGCTGTGGCAAAAGGTACAAATACAAAAGGGGACTTTACCAACATAAGAAAGATGAGTGTGGACAAGCGCCTAAATACCAATGTCCTCAATGTCCGTA
>NW_007431523.1:0-462 GCF_000475195.1 Diaphorina citri
GGGTTTAGAACACAAGACATCTACTTCACACAAAGTTGTAGGAATATTATTATCTAACATGTATTGGGCAAACCCACTTTTTTCAGGATGTTTATTTTTGACACTCGAGTAATGTTCTTTGATTCTAGTGTGGATAGGTCTAGCAGTTTTACCTATATATTCCCCATGATCTGGTACTCTAATTCTATAAATTCCTGATTTATTCATAGGTACTATGGTATCTTTGTTGTTGTAAAGTTTATTTTTCAAGGTATTATTATTGTAAAAGCTTACTTTAACATTTTCTTTTCTTTGAATAACATGGGCTATCTTGTAGGAAGTTTTTCCTGTGAAAAGAATAGATCTCCATTTATTGTTACCAATGGGTACAGAATTGGTTGTGTACAAATGCCGCGTGTGAACGAACCCTAATAACTTGTTGTAAACTTGCCTTTCCACGCATGCGCAATGTTCTTCTAACCT
>NW_007431524.1:0-462 GCF_000475195.1 Diaphorina citri
ACGAAAGAACAGAGGAAAAAGCACGAAAGAAAAGATCACGAGACACAAGGCTTGTTCTCATGTGATTTATGTAGCTACACTTCAACGCAAAAATATTACTTGGTCAAACACAAGAGTCGTCATATAAAGGACTACAATGTTTTCTGTAAAATATGTCAGCTTGGATTCCTCTCTAAGAATGAACTCGATGTTCACAATATCAAGCAACATGATACTCAGCCCCATACCTGCCCTGTATGTAAGAAAATCTTTGTCAACAAGGTTACTTTGGCTGCACATAAAAAGATACATTTACCAATAGACAAAAATTGCCAGTGTGATGTGTGTGGCAAATCTTTCGCAAGAACATTTCACCTGAAGTCTCATATCTCTAGTGTTCACCTTAAGCGAGGTGCTCAATGTAAGATATGTCTTAAAGTACTAAACTGTAAGGAAGCTCTAACAGCTCATAGTAGAATTCAT
>NW_007431525.1:0-462 GCF_000475195.1 Diaphorina citri
GAGAACGGGCTCTAGACTTGATTTTAAATCATTACATGAAAGTAAAATTAAAAATCAAATCAATAATAATAATAATAATAAACTGAATATTAAACAAATTAGGTAGATACATAGGTACTGATTTAACCACGATCGAATTAACTAAATCATGAGTTCATGAGATAACAAAAACATAGTTTTCTTTTGGGCATAGCTACAAATGTGTGTTAAGATGTGTACTTGTACAAATATTGTAAGTTGTGTAGTAGAGTGATGAGACTGAGAGCAATGTATTGGTAATTGCAGTAACACGAGGCAGGAGTTAACACAAGTGTTGGGCATATGGCATTATGTAGATGAGTCATTGAACACATGCATGTATTTCTGAACATAAGCAAAACAAACTGAAGTGTCCATAAATCAAAATTTAATTAATAGATACCGACAGAAACTATTTTTATGGTAGGTAGTAACTAACCTCAG
>NW_007431526.1:0-462 GCF_000475195.1 Diaphorina citri
CCGACAAGACGTAATCGTCACGTGACCTTTTCAAATCCGAAACACAAAAAAATGTTCCCAAAGCTGCGAAAAAAATCCGTGTTAAAGTATGTAAGTCATTCTCGTGAAATCGTTGATAAATATAATCACAGAAGACAGTTTTGCCGAAAAGAACCCAGCTCAACGCAAAAAAAGCTTAAATTCAGCAATTTTGTAAAGAAGATCTGATCTTGTAAACAACTTCGAGATTATTGTACACATGTCCGGTCATTGACCTCGTTAATCAAGGAGTCCTGTTAGTTTTGCATGAAATTAAAATCAACACCACAATCGGACGAAAAACTACACACACAACTTTACGGAACTTTCATGTCGAGTTAACATAATATCCAATTGAGTATTAGGAGAGTCATCTTTCAAACAGGATCTCATCATCTCTCAGATTTAATTACACAATATCACAATGTCAAACCTGTCTCCTTT
>NW_007431527.1:0-462 GCF_000475195.1 Diaphorina citri
GTAGATATTTGTAGTTGGTTCAAAATAATACATATTATGAAGATAGTATTCCATATTCCATACAATCTAGCTGATTTGCCAGATAAAAGAGACACTCCATATTAAAGTTCTGTATACTTTACATGACATTGAAATGGGGGTCTTTTCTGACGAAATTCCTGTGTGCGGAGTCTAGTATGTAGGACTATTGCACCCTTGTACTTTACTTCTCCCTATCGTAGGTACGGTCCGTTTGTTAAATACCAAAAGTACCATACTTAGCACATAACGAAAGAGCTCCTCACTGCTACTAAGAATAAGCCATTTCACTCCTACTAGCACTAAATTCTCGTCTGAGAATATGTCTGTATATGAGATCTACATGATATCCCTAACACGTTCCAAGCTAGACTCGTCACCGTTCATTATTTGGTCCGATAATAAAATAGTTCTGATACACTCGAGTGCTGAAAATTCGGGACA
>NW_007431528.1:0-462 GCF_000475195.1 Diaphorina citri
ATAGGGAGGGGATTGAGTGGAAAGAATTTTAAAGATCATAAAGAGGGTGAGAAGTTTCCTCCGGTCCTCGACCTTTAATGAACTTCCCGAAGACAACACTGACTTTCCAGGACAAATACTTTGGTTTAACCTGCTCCGGATGCTATTAAGGAATTTATTTAATTGGACATCCTTTGTAAATAATATTTATTCATGTTAACCATTGTGGATACGTACCTACAAGTTGGTCTCTTCTGGTTGGTCTGAGTAAAAGGAAAGGGACTTTTTAGACACATCAGAAGTGGTTGGACTGTTAGACTGAACTGGTAAAGGTACTGTTCAGTCCTATTCTGTAGAATATGTAGTAGAGAGCGAAACAATCAATGAAATGTATATTGACGGACTGCACAAAGTTTGGGTTGCCAAAACGACACAGCATACCTGTCAGAAAACATTTTTATACAGTAAGGATTAATCCCCACA
>NW_007431529.1:0-462 GCF_000475195.1 Diaphorina citri
GGGGACTGGTGCATTCAACTTAGGTACCTACTATGGCCGTTCACTGACTGCTTTGAATTGAAGTAATGGTCGGAAAAATTTGCGAATCAATTTCAACTTCCAACGGATTAACTGAAATCCTAAAAATATTTAATGTGGTCCCCGGGTTTACCAGTATTTTATTCTGCGGCACTGATTCGCACCCCCCTCAACAGCTTTACACCTACGCTACCGGATTTACGTTTAATCCCCCACCGGTTTATGTGAGCTGCCTTTTCATTGTTTTTAGCAACAATAGGACTCGAAAACTTTGCTATAACCTCGTAGAAGTACGCATGATAGGTATGATTATTGTAGACGCACTTTGGAAATCCTCGGAACAAACTTTATAGAAATACATCCGTTTAATCGGAGCCCCTTATTTCGTTTTGTTTTGTTGTTTTTTTTTTTTTTTTTTTTTTTTTTTTTTTTTTTTTTTTTTTT
>NW_007431530.1:0-462 GCF_000475195.1 Diaphorina citri
TACTACAAGAAGTATAACAATGATCATAAATTACACAAGGTAGGTTAGATTCGTAGAAGCTTAACCCAGCCTTTAGGGCTGTTTGCCCCTACACCTAAGCCTTGGAGTGGGATTTTTGTGTATGGAGTTAACGCAAGGCAGGGTACTTTTGTTTACAAGATGGCTGCCCTACACTAGTAATTTTCACTAGTCCATACTTTCGTTGAATTGGCTACTGAATTTTTTCAGGGTCTGTTTAGTATGTTCCTGTGATATATAATTATATACTCACTTGCGTACCATAACACAGAAATAATTCTAGGGACCTGTTCCATAAACGACTCCACAATCCTGAACTTTTACTCCACGCCCAGAAAATATTGACGAACTCAGCGACATTTTTTTTGTGCTTGGAGTAAATAGTGGGGAGTGCAGAGTCATGGAATAGGGCCCAGCTACTTGTATCTAGAATTGTACGCAGCT
>NW_007431531.1:0-462 GCF_000475195.1 Diaphorina citri
TGAAATTTCAAAAGTATGTAGGTAGGAAAAACTGCTTTATTTTTCCTTTCCTTAAAAACCGCCATACATCATGGGAAGAGGGAAACTTATTTGTTTTCCTGTCTCACAACTTTGAGAGAGGTAGGTAGATCCATTGTACACATGTTAAGTAACCACCTCAAAGAAACTTGGTAAGGACTTACCTAAGGAGTTATCTTCGTTCTTTAACAAGTAGCCCAAAATAGAAGCCTGATTCTATTTTAGAACAAGAAAATTTGCCAGTATTTACCTACTGAATTTCAGGCTAAAAATTTGGCTTCTAGGAAAAATAGAAAGTAAAAAAAAGGTATCTCAAAAGAAGTCCTTTGTTTCTGAGCTATAGGTACCTAAGTTGCATTTTCCTTCCGGAATTTCCTTGGCGCGACATCGGAATCGGTATTTGGTTCCGATTTCAAAAGGAAAATACTTTTCTACCAGGAATAT
>NW_007431532.1:0-462 GCF_000475195.1 Diaphorina citri
GAAATATCTGAAGAGGCAGTTCTCAAGAAGAAAAGAAAATGAATTATGTAAAGCCCTCTCTCTATGCCTCTATTCTTCTCAGACTAACGAGAAAATCAATTGCTCAGATTTCACTCTGGCATAACTTTATGATTGCTATTGGGACGTTATGTGTCTTTGTTATTCTTGTTCGTTAAAGAAAGAAAATACTTCTTTGTGTTTTGTCAAGTCATAATTTTAATACGTAACATCATTACAAGTTTCTAGATGCTAATAGGTATTTTTCCTACTGTTATGTACCTAGGTATTGGATCGACCCTGTTGATCCTTGTTGATGTTGATATTGTTGATTGACCGGCCGTCAATCGACGAGGTGAATCTATGTTATCGAGGAAGTGTGGACGGCCGGTCGACTATGTGTGGAAACACCTTAATACCTACCTTTATTACTGCAACTGATCGCTACTCTTATCGTCCCGAAAA
>NW_007431533.1:0-462 GCF_000475195.1 Diaphorina citri
TATGCGAGGGTTAATTTATAGGGAGAAAGTCTTCACCAATCTGATATTTCTGTTCCAAAGTAAAATCTGTCACTGACAATGAAACCACTAGCGTTCAAACCGTTCTTTTGATCAGACGTCTGGCCTTTCCCTTTTCTAGAAAAACATCATCTGTGTTCGCCAGAATGTTTTCAAAGAAAAGTTCTAGTTAGGTACCTACGTTGACAACAA
This sequence comes from Diaphorina citri, assembly GCF_000475195.1. Classification (NCBI taxonomy): domain Eukaryota; kingdom Metazoa; phylum Arthropoda; class Insecta; order Hemiptera; family Psyllidae; genus Diaphorina; species Diaphorina citri. The sequence continues at coordinate 211 of NW_007431533.1, forward strand.
CAAAGTAAAGAAATGGTCATCGTCAATAGCTTTTGAGGTAAAAGAGAAACAGACCACGAAAATAGTCTGCCTTGGATAGGTAGGGATGCCAGGTATGAATGGAACAGAGCATTCACCGGAAATAGAATGCAATATGATGCAAAGAACTTGATGCAACCCACATTGGAGGAATGCTCAAAGGAACACAAAGTGAGCTTCGAGAACAAAGAGGAAACAATAGACAGAAGGAGAATATAGAAAGACAACAAGAAG
>NW_007431534.1:0-462 GCF_000475195.1 Diaphorina citri
AGTGGTTTTAGCCTTGCCTTGGGCAAAATATCGTGTTTTTTCCTTGTAAATTAACACCAGAAACCAAATACCTACGAGAACGAGAGACAAGAATTTGTATAATGGACGCGTCAGAGATTTCCCGCCTGTGTTAAGGTAATAAATTAGTAAAATGGGCAATTATTGACTCGTGTAGTCTGTGTTCGTCGTACAGACCAAACCTAGTCACACAGTACCCACGCATTATTATAGGAAATAGTGGAATACCTGCCCATTTTTGACCAAACCTAGTCACACATTACCCACGCATTATTATAGGAAATAGTGAAATACCTGCCCATTTTTCACGAGCGTTTTTAGAAATCATAGGTACCTACCCACCTATTGTGACCCATAAACCCATTCCATTAACGTAGGTAAGTTGTAAGTTCCCGGAAAAAAAGATCTCGTACCTATTATGTACATAAATATAACTCAAAAATT
>NW_007431535.1:0-462 GCF_000475195.1 Diaphorina citri
GTCAAATTCTCAAACAACGTTGAGGATTCCATACCTCGGCTGGGATTGAACCCACATCCTGATTACCTTTGGAGCTCCCATGCGGGCTCCTTTTCTGCGTGATTCACAAAAACACCAAGTATTTGTTTCAGGAATGCAATATTAGAAAGTCGTGTGATGTTCTGAATAGATTTTTTTTTCTTTACTTACCATGTAAGGTGGTAATCTCAATAGAGATAAGACCAATTGGTTAGTCAACTAGACAAGTAAGATTAACCTATCTACATATTCAATTTCCGTGACGTAAAGTACATAATTAGAGTACCTACACTTCTCCAAGAGTGGGTATCTTGTGAAAAGATAATAAAGAGCAATAGATCAGTTGCGCTTACCTGGGTGATATTGCAAAGTCATAGAGCAGGAAAAATGAGGACCAACGGAATTTTTCTTTTTCTTCTACGACTTCTAGAGTCCGAGATAAAT
>NW_007431536.1:0-462 GCF_000475195.1 Diaphorina citri
CCGAATATTTCCGGGTGAATTAAACAAACTAAAGGATAAATAGTCGAGATACGAGTATAACACGGGAGTTCACTTCGTACGTTAAATCAGCAGGTCTACCCTTCGGACCCTGTATGTACAGACTATTACAGACACAATGTCACCCGAGGCAGGAGAAAAAAAGCCCGCATATTTCTCTCCAGGCCGGGTGCTTCCTAACATGAGGTGACATTTATCATGGCTATTATAAGATTATAACACAGGGACCTGGAGGAAGAAGAAGGAAGAGAAGGAAGAAGAAGAGGAGGAGGAGGAGGAGAAGAAGAAGAAGAAGAAGGAGGAGGAATAAGAAGAAGGAGGAGGAGGAAGAGGAGGAGAAGGGGTTTTATATAAATAGCAAGCACAGTGTTGCCTCTCACAAACGACTGATATACTTCTCAAGGATGATCATAACACCTAAAGAAGTCAAAGAAATCAGTCCTA
>NW_007431537.1:0-462 GCF_000475195.1 Diaphorina citri
AATTAATGATAATTGAATTTAATCAAAACTAGTAAGGCTGAAGAGGCAAATAAGAGGGGCACAGTGAACTAGGTGATATAGGGGAAATAGCGGCACAGTGAACCAGGTTATAAAGGGGACCAATTGAGGTGGGGCCCAGTATGTATCCTAAATATATACAGCCCCTTGTGTAACTGACTCACTGACTCACTCACTCACTCATACTAATTCTAACCCACTTCTAGATGAGCTAGGAAGATGCGTTTTTCACCATTGGATTCCTTATTTTTTGTAGGTACTGGGAAAAATCGGAAAATCCCGAAATTCCCAACCGTTCCCGAGATATTGACGTTTTTTAGTCCCCCCATAAGAAATACACGGGGAACACGCTTTGAGGCCAGCACCACTTTTCCTACGTTTAATATTTTCTCTCGCTTTTAGTTTTGAGTTTTCGTTTCTTCGAGACAAGACTCAGGGACGATA
>NW_007431538.1:0-462 GCF_000475195.1 Diaphorina citri
GAGATTGCTGGAGGAATAAAAAAATATTGATATGGAGCATTTAATAATCCGACTGTCAAAAAGAACCCACAAAATATCAATAGATAATTTCAAGAGCTATTTACACATATTAGGTAGTTATTTATTCGACCACTGAATTTTTTCTTCTTCAAGCTAATTGAAGGGAGCGTGGTATCATTCGGTAGCGCCCTAGAAGGGCTAAGCAATACCTTATGTAAATTGGATAGGTTTTCACTAATACCAGCTTTGTTTTTCGTTTTTTCGAGTATTAATTGATTATCGCGTCGAAGCCGGTATCGTTATCACATAAATAAATGGTTGATATGATCACTTTCCTCACACTGATGGCGGGATTCAAGCCGACATTATTCAGTCACTTTTGATATTCGGATACCCATGGCTCAGGCCACTAGCACCCATGGAACCTGAAGTTCTGAGCACACACTGGTCAACATCTCTGTA
>NW_007431539.1:0-462 GCF_000475195.1 Diaphorina citri
AATTCCGTTGGTCCTCATTTTTCCTGCTCTATGACTTTGAAACATCACCCAAGTAAGCGCAACTGATCTATTTGATTGTCTCCAAGAACAAGACATTATAACGCACAAGAGGATCGGTCACGGTCAACCCTTACTATTTCACCTTGATCAGTTGACATTCGGGACTCAAGAAGGTGCCACACCATTATATAAATTCGATATACCGATAATACTTACATTAAGGTGCCTTACACGTGCCTCCTTCTCTATACGAGTCTATGTAGATTTGCTAAAAGGAATTCAATGTCCACTTTGATAATGATAAAGCAGAAGCCACAGAAAATGCTGTCCTAATAACCCCGCTTGGAAAAAGAGGAAGAGAAAGAAGAAGTAGAAAAAAAAAACTCGAAATGATCACAAAGCAAAGTGAACACTCGTCTCATCATGTCATTTTTAGTGTCTTTTAATTTATTATTAAGAAAT
>NW_007431540.1:0-462 GCF_000475195.1 Diaphorina citri
AACAATAATCGCCAGTGCTCGCTGCTCCTCGACGTTAGATAAAACCCAATACGAGGAGTGGTCACTGCGAGAACGAACAGGAGGAAGGACAGAACTCAGTGAGTTTCCTAATTTAAGAGAACAAAGTTACGACCTAGCTCATTAGGCTGGTTATGGGTCAGAATTCACTTGAATCAAGTGATAGTGCATTGGATTCTGGATTGGAGGTCTATTAAGTTAGTAGTATCAACCTATCAACACATTTTAGTCAGTGTAGTTAGGAGGGTAGAGCGTCTACCTTGTGAGCCTTTGCGCTTCGCCGGTCAGATTCTCGCTCTGCGCGGACTTTAAAGATATTCGCTTTCGGAAAGGCTGGTTGTCTCCTATCCTGTCCTTCTTTCTTCAATTTTAGGACGATAATGCCGGCCACTCGCGGTCAGACCATCTTGTCAGACAGAACGTGTGTGGCGAAAAAAGCTTCCG
>NW_007431541.1:0-462 GCF_000475195.1 Diaphorina citri
ATTAAAAATAAAGATGGTTTTGTAACTTACACCAAACACTTAAGTCACACTTACATAGGTATAGGTATGTATACTTACAATTTTGTATAAAATAATTCGAAATTGGAGATTTCACAGATAAGTGTTAACACTTTTGTTTTCAGTCTCGCCTATAGGTGGTTCAGTTATGTCTTATGTCTATGTTCGTTAGATTTGATAATTTCATGAAAGTTTTGTTATCATTATCACATACTCTTGTCTACCTACTGAAAGTACCCAAGGGCTTTACTACTAACAAAGTCATTTTTCTCAACTTGTACACTGTACAACAAACGTGATTATAGGTATTGTACCAACCAACAGTGGTAAGTAGGTACAATGCCTTCAAAATATTGGTGTTGTTTGCTTCTTAGGTAATTGTAACTTTTGTAGCCCGAAGCGCCAAAACCTTTAAAGATATCTGCATATATACAATAACTACAA
>NW_007431542.1:0-462 GCF_000475195.1 Diaphorina citri
CTCTCTTCGATTTCGGGACGATAAGACCATAGCAGTTACAGTTCCCTCTGTCAAACCTCTTTAAAAAAAAAAATCAATTCCTGCCTAACTTTCGACTTTCGAGTATCTTACAAACCCAGCTTGGAAAGTCGTGATGATCTTACTCTTGACTTGGAATAAAGTTTTGTAAGAGCTATAGTAACATGGAACTTGAATCAAGATCCACAAACCAGAAGCCAGCAGAGACAAGAAGTCCACGACATCCCCCAAGTCATAGTCAGAGTTGACAGCGAGATTCTAATCAGAAATCTGAATAGAAGTCTCAAAAATCTTGATATATAATTGAAAAGCAATTTTGTTGGAAATTGGTTCCATCACCCCCTTAGACATTTTACTTGAGGCTCTTCTAGGTAAATTCACTTAAAGATATTCACTTTCTTCTCCAACATGTCAAAAATCAAAATGTTTTCTTTGTGTAGGTAT
>NW_007431543.1:0-462 GCF_000475195.1 Diaphorina citri
ATCTGCAAAGAGCAGAAAGAGCTTTGAATACCAAACTACTCAAACCCAATCGAACGTCTCACATAAAACGAAGAAAGAAAAAAATACGAAGACGGAGAGAAAGAAGAAGAAGGAGGAGGAAAAGAAGCAGAAGATGACGAATAAGGGGAAGACGAAGAAGAAGAAGAAGAAGAAGAAGAAGAAGAAGAAGAAGAAGAAAAAACCATAAAAAAAACTAAAAACTAATAAACACAGCATCTCGAGATCTTGGCGAATGTTTTGGCCTTCTCTCTAACGAGTACCTAGGTACCTCTAATTCCCTACAGGTGTAGGTCACCCGACGAGAATCTCTAACTCTATTCTCTGAGGTATCTCTAATTCTGTAGTCATACTACAAACTACAGTCACCTAACTGTCCAGAGAACCTGGCCACAGCATTCCTCGACTACAGGGTTATCTCAGGGAACTATTTTTTCGTCCCCA
>NW_007431544.1:0-462 GCF_000475195.1 Diaphorina citri
AGTCAAGTGAAGACATAGTATATTCAATTCCACCTCTAGTTATAATGCTACTTGACAAAGTATCCCGTTTGGAAAATATTATTACAGACCTTATGGTTGAAAGAACTTACTGATGGTGCAGAAAGTAATTTACTTAGTTTGGGGATCAAGCTAACGTGCTTTCTAGGATTTGGGTACCTGACTGCGAGAGATAAGATATTGCAACTTTGGAGGCAAAAGGACTGACTTCTAGGGTAAAGGGACTTCATCCTATCTGGACGGGAAAAAAATTGGTATGTATCTTTCTGCTGTCTAAAAGCCTGATTCACACTATAGTGCCAGTCAAGGTCCGGTCACTGTCCGATCAAATGATTGTTGAAGGCAAGTAAATGCGAGTGTACACAGTAGACGTTCTAGTCAAGGTACGGTAACGGTCAGCTCACAGTCAAAATTTGGAACATTCTCGCGACGAATCTTTTTGAT
>NW_007431545.1:0-462 GCF_000475195.1 Diaphorina citri
CTAGCGCAATACCTACTACTAACGCACAAAATACAGTCAATGAGTCAATACTAATTAGGCAGAAGAAAACGAATATATGTAAACAAGCTGCCAATACCTAGAATTCCGTAAATGTCCCTATATACATTCCGTAAATGTCCCTATATATTTCCGTAAATGTCCCTAATATACGAGTCCCACTACTGTTACTTCTCGTCATAGATCCAGCAGAAAAACGCCCAAACCCAGACCCTAACCTTGCCTTAACTCCCTATTTTTACGTCTCCCTCTTTCTACACCTGTCGTAAAAACAGGAGAAACCCACACCAATAGACGGGAGAAAGGGAAGATCCAGGACACCAATCGAGGGAGAATGACAAAACACGAAGTCCTTTCGCTCGTTTTCATCCACCATCCATTTCAGACGACAGAATTTCATCATTTTCACATCCACTCCCGTTGTCGACACAGTTTTCACGACGA
>NW_007431546.1:0-462 GCF_000475195.1 Diaphorina citri
ATCGAGCCAAAACCATGACTAATTCTGGAGCGAAATGAACCTCTCTATGGCAAACTTTAGCTAATAAGGCTACTTGAGTAGTTTCAGCAAACTAAATTGTCAACTTTTTGTTGTAAACTCGACTGCTATCGGGTTGGCTCTGAGAACTTTTTGAATGTGTTTGAAAGTTTATTGCTTATATTCACAAACTATCTCACCTTTAGATTTAAATTTCAAACAATGCGCTAATGTCCTACACTTACTACTTACTCTCAACAATACCATTGATGAAAAGTATTACCTTTTTAAATACATGTGGGTGTAACGCAGTAGACACATAGGTTCCTTGTAGAGTTACCTCATTTATAAAGAGTTTATTGTATAAGTGTTGAGCCTATTGGCAAAATTCACAAACTATCTCACCTTTAGATTTAAATTTCAAACAATGCGCTAATGTCCTACACTTACTACTTACTCTCAACA
>NW_007431547.1:0-462 GCF_000475195.1 Diaphorina citri
ACTAGGTTTTCAAACCTTGTTATATATGACTCAAGCTTCTCATCTGGTTCCATCTTTATTGAGAATAGCTGTCTCTTTATAATTAGCTTACCACAGAGACCTCGTTTCTGAAAATTAGTGATAAGTGTCTCCCACATCTCATAAGATGTACTTTTATTCCTGATGACATGCAACTGAGTGTCATCTACACACTGAACAATTAAGTTCTTAGCTTTGTTGTCATTCCTGACAGCATCTTTGATTTCCTTCTCGGACCCACTGGTTGTATATTCAGCATTCAATAAGCATTGAAACACACCTTGTTCAGTCAACAGACTTTCCATTCGGAATTTCCAGGTGCTGAAATTTCCACCATCTAGCAATGGTACATTCAATTGCTTACCAGCAAAAGACATCTTGTTTCACCTTCACTGAACAGTTAAGTAACACACCCAAACCGGGCAACAGTTGATACAGCCAAAT
>NW_007431548.1:0-462 GCF_000475195.1 Diaphorina citri
AGGTTGCGAGTTGAGAGTCAGTGCTCTTGATCTTCAGTGATCCACGGGGAAATGGTGCATTCAAAGTGCTAGTATTTTATATCGAAATTAGAGGTCAAACTTTTTTCTTATATCGAAATACGAGTGAAGCCAATAATATTTTGTCGATTCCAGGAATCGAACCCGAACTTTGTGCACAGCAAGGAAGCAAGCGCGTTACCATTAAACCAATCGTTGAGGCTCGTTCCCACTTGTCATTCGGAAAAAAATCGTGTTGTGCGTAGTGGGAACACCTTCTTTAAAATTATATTGCCAGCAAGCAGCAAGGCCATTCGGAAAAAATGGGAACTCACAGGTGGAAACGGGCCTTTAATGTTTTTAATTTCTTCCAGTGGCGGTCAGGCACGGCGTGTATCCATCGCAGTGACGTTACTTCACTCTCCCGACATCATAGTTCTGGATGAACCTACATCCGGGGTGGAT
>NW_007431549.1:0-462 GCF_000475195.1 Diaphorina citri
ATACACCTCGCTAAATTCCATGACTGGATTAGGATTCAAACCACTAACCTCCAAATCCAAAGTCCTCCGCTTTAACCATTATGTAGGTATTACACCAGTGAGGCAGGTAAAGAAAGTTTACATAATTTGATGAGGATGTAATCTATCCTTGTAACAATCAACATAGTCATAATTATTGCTACTATTATTAGTCATGTTAGCCTGTTGTATAAATTCATACTCACATTATCCAGCCTGGTTCATACCCATTATTCCATTTAGGGAGAATTCTAAACGAGAAATCTACTCTAGAAATCAAGTCTTGAGAATTACCTATTGGCGATTGGCCTACTAGTGGGCAATCAAGAAGCTGTGAGGTCTTCGACCCTCCAATTAGCTTCGGGGGTAAGCAACTGATAGATTTATCTTGCTAAAGAGTAAGCAACTGATAGATTTATCTTGCTAAAGAGTAAGCAACTGATA
>NW_007431550.1:0-462 GCF_000475195.1 Diaphorina citri
TAAGTAGGTAGTAATTTGGGTAGGTACGGTATTTACTTTGTGCAACCTCGTGTCGTTAGCTGCTATCTGTTATCTAGGTACTATGAAGGGAACTTTCAGACCAACCGGACTGAAACTAACCAAAATTCAATTAGTAGGTACCTACCTATGCATAGGTAGGTAGGAAATTCGAAAATTTGAGCAAATAAAAAAAATGGAGAATTGAAAAGAGCATAGAAGAGATCAGTTGCGCTTACTTGGGTGATATTGAAGTCATAGAGCAGGAAAAATGAGGACCAACGGAATTTTTCTTTTTCTTCTACGACTTCTAGATCCCGATATGAATCGATTTAAAAAATAGCGGTAAATCGTGAAGTTTGACGTCACGGCATACGCTCCCGAATAAGGCGATGACGTCATAATTTATGACTCCCGCTTCGTTTGTTTGTGCGCAAGCGTTTCTGCGCATTTTGACGTGAAATC
>NW_007431551.1:0-462 GCF_000475195.1 Diaphorina citri
TTTTTCTTTTCATCGTCCTCTAAAAGAAAGCCGTACAAATAAAACGGAAAGTAAAAATTAACCAACCAAGAGGAAAGAAAGTAAACGTCACTGCCTGATAGAGATAGAGAATTGAAAAGTAACCTGAAAAATAGGGTGAGGTTGGGCAAATAGGCAATGGGAAATATTAGGTTGGGGTGGGGTAAAAAGATCTCTATAGGAATAGAAATGTATAACATTACCCATTTCTTATTCAGTATAAAAAAAAATATACTCAAACTTTTCTCACTTTTTTTGTGGAAATTAATGAGGTGTAAGTAAATTCTGAGAAATGTTCCTACTTTCCTTCCTTCCTACCTATGTCTACCCACTTCGCTCTACCTACCTACCTACCTACCTACCTAATTTATATTTGTAAGTTTTCGGAATTCAGGGAAGAAATAATGAAGTGAAAAGAAAGCACTTTAGAGATGATGGGGTGAC
>NW_007431552.1:0-462 GCF_000475195.1 Diaphorina citri
GTAATGATATTACTTTTATTTAACAATAATTACAAAACAATACATGGTAAATAACAATTGAACAAGCAAAATGATAAAAATGTACAGATTAATGAATCAAATGTAATGATTAAATCAGATGTGTTTTTCATCTGATTTAGTTTAGCTTTTAGTTTAAACAAATCAAGAGGCTTACTTAGCCTATGTATAATGACCGACAAAGATGCTTATGCGGATAAATTTCAGCTGACAACACAACACACTATCAGGCTTTCAGTAAGATCAGATTTTTCCTTCAGTTCATCAGATATTGAACCAAATTTTGATCGATCCCAGATCGTATGATCATGAACGATTGAAATGTGAGATTTTTTCTCACACACCTTCAGTTTATCTCATCAGATGTTCTGATCAGACGGTATGACGAAATGTCTGAACGTGTATGGTGACCTTGTGTTTGTATGCAGTTGTGTGTTTTTTTTT
>NW_007431553.1:0-462 GCF_000475195.1 Diaphorina citri
CCCCGACCCCTAAGCCGCCCCCTATCCCGCCCCCCTAAAAATGTGCATTTATTGATCTAATTTTCAATTATTTTTAAGTGCTTTTTTAACAGCTCTTTTTTAATTGAAAAAAAAAAACATTTTTGGGAACAGCTAGTGAAAATTGAAAATCAAGGCTGCGAAATGGTAGTAATAGCAATCTCTGCTTTCCCTCTTTTGTGATGAGAAAATTCAATTTTAGATCGACACTTCGGCCAGAATCGCATGAAATGCAAACAAGACTTTATTTCAGTAGAAGTAGGTTGACCAGGAGGGGACACTGTCCTTTTTGTCTTCAATTTTCAATAAAATATAAATTATTTACTTAATACCTATCTTTCTATGTACCTATGTATGCAGGTAGGTAATTTTGTTTTATTAATATTATGTAGGACCTACTGTTGCTTAACTGGACGTTAACCGCACTAGGCGATGATCACGCCG
>NW_007431554.1:0-462 GCF_000475195.1 Diaphorina citri
GTTTTTCATGAGATCCTTTCTATCTAGAGATAGACATATCTCTAAAATCGTTCTCCCTTTCACCCTTAGGCTAAACAGAGCATCGAGTACTTATAGAGGGAAGCGACCAACATAGAGCGGAGAGCATTTCCACTCCATTTAGAAGGTAGACATTGATTTTGAGAGAAATAACTTTGTATATATCCGACATTTATCAGATAACACTGACTCTACAACACCATGTTAAACTGCCTGTTAACTTCTGAGTATGCTAACAGTCTCCGAGCACGCGTAGAGTTTAACAAACACTTTAACACGGGTTTTTAGACCCGGTAAGTTAATTGAAACCTTCATAGCAATTCTTCTCCCACTGTGAGTTTATACCCAACCCACTCTCACATTACCAGCCCTCTCTCATGCTACCTGCCCTCTCCCCTGCCATCAGCCCTCATGCTATCAGCCCTCTGGGCAGAGTTTTATAGC
>NW_007431555.1:0-462 GCF_000475195.1 Diaphorina citri
GTCAACTTGATTTCCGTTTACACCCATCTTGACCAGATAAAGTTCGTTCTCGAAACAGCTGGCTTTCTCCTATCCTGTCCTCCTTCTCTGCGCTTTCGGGAATATGCTATTTGGTGTGGTATACTCTCTTCCTTCATTCAGTCTCTCTCTTTCCCTTTCTTGGTAGTTACAGTTACAGTTCCCTCTATCTGACTTGTCGGTAGTTACAGTTCCCTCTATCTGACTTGGTTCAGGCTAAAGTTTACATACTAGTATACATACATTAATGGGACCGAGGGGATTGAAGAGCTTAGCAAAGACTTACGTACAGGTACCTGCTTGTATGTGCTTTAAGGAAGCAATAGAACGTTTGTTTAAAGTTTAAGCAGCACAAATCCTAACCTCAACCTCAACATGTACGAGTATAACTAGAATCTCTGTTTCGACTGCTTTACTCTTGATACCTTCTAATCAGGGATTGCA
>NW_007431556.1:0-462 GCF_000475195.1 Diaphorina citri
AATACTTTTCATTTATTTACATAAATAAATCATACATTCCAACAAATAACAGTAATGATATTAATAATGGAAAAAAAAATATAAAATAAAAAATGTGAAAAGTTTTTACAACCCATTCAGCAGTCAGCACATTGCTGGTGTCGGGTTGTAATTTTCAAGGGGAAAAGAGGATAATCAGTAAAATGAAATATGATCGAAACCGATTGTCTCAGAGAGAGGTAGGTATCTGGCAAAATTTTGCGGTGGTCAAAAAAGGAAAAAAAAAACTGAAGAAAGTAATTCATCAAAATCCTGGATGTTTTCAGTCTCCTCTCTCTTCTCTCTCTCGCTCTCTCTGTCTCTCACTCTCGCTCTCTCTCGCTCTCTCTCTCTCACTCTCTCTCTCTCTCTCTACTTTCATTTCCTTTTCTTTCACAATATACAATTGTTTCAAGCAATCTCAAATTGCTCCGGGCAATTTTC
>NW_007431557.1:0-462 GCF_000475195.1 Diaphorina citri
TGAGTATTTTCTCTGCGATGGGCGATGGTCTCGGCAAGGGTTAATGGTACATGGTCACCGTTGTGGCCGCGTACTTGGGAGCTAGGATTATTGCACCCGATTACTTTAGTAATCCCAATATTTTTGCACTGCAATCGAAATACGGACTACATAACATGTGCAATCAAAATAGGACCTAATCGATCCTCATTCTTCCCGTGGACATTTTATCTCTGAAAATACAAAATACAGTCGAAATTATCTAAGTGGGAAAAAATTGTGGCCCCTTAATTTTTTTTCTAAAAAACCTGTTTAAATGGGAAATTTAATACTTCTTAGTATCCATCAGATTGGGTTCTTTTATCACCCCCACTTGGTGTTTGTTATATTAACTTTAATTTTACCTTAATGCCAGCCTAGTTAGCTTAGTTGGTAGTGCGTCTGCCTTGTAAGCGCTAGGCCGCGGGTTCGATTCCCGCCCGG
>NW_007431558.1:0-462 GCF_000475195.1 Diaphorina citri
TCCTTAACTAATGCACTTTGTAGGTTCTAAATATTTCTTTGAGCTTTCCTGAGAATAAATTACATATGTACATGTTTAGATTACATATGTATATGTATATGTTTGGTCCATCTTTTCTTGGCTTTTGGTATTCTAGTTCCATTTTCGGTTCCATGATGTTTTCAATCACATTTTTCTATACCTATCTCTTTTTTTTTCGGTTAAGTTTTTTCCTTATTTCACCGCTTTCTTCATCTTTCATGCCTTTTTCTCGTTTCTTATTTTTCTTCTTCTTCAAGATTTCCACATACCTAATTAATTCCTTCCCATTTTTATACGTTCTCCGTTCCTACTTCATCGCCTCCACCTTCTCCCTTTTTCTCCTCCTCCTTCGTTCTCGTGGCATTTTCTTTCTGCCACTTTCTTCATTAAGAAAAACTCGACCGAGTTTAAGAACTTGAAAAAAACCTTGCACTCTTATAT
>NW_007431559.1:0-462 GCF_000475195.1 Diaphorina citri
CCTAATAAATATGGCGAGCGAAAAGTGGGGGAGTTTTTTTTTCTATTTTTATCAGATTTGCAAATTTATTTATGACATTGATAAAAACCCCTGATGAAGTGGCATTCACAGTGTTTTCTTCTTCTTTTTCTTCTTCTTCTTCTTCTTCTTCTTCTTCTTCTTACGCCTCCTCTTCTTCCTCCTCCTCCTCCTTCCCCTTCCTCTTCTTTTTTGTTTCAATATATGATACAATTGATACATTTGCAAAGTTGTTTTAAGTTTGGCAGAAACATTTCCAAGTATACTTTATCGTAATGAGGTTAGTGCTCTTGCTGTTCAACTTTTTTATCTACCATTTTTATTCATTTTCTATGGGTAGGTACCTACTTTAGAAAATTCCAATGGAAAATTTGCATCATGTCTTTTTATGTTGCGGTGAAAGTTGGAATATCATAGACAACATACCTCAATGACTTTTCGATA
>NW_007431560.1:0-462 GCF_000475195.1 Diaphorina citri
TTATAGTTCCCTCTATCAAACCTCTTAGGAATAAAATAATAAAAACTATAAATAGTACGAGACAGATTCTCTTAAAGTTTAACAAGCACTCACCGCGAAACTTCAAGAACTAGAGAGATGGAAGGAAGTCTGTGGAATTTCAATATCTTTACCTGAAACAAAGAGAAAAGAAGATCATGGATAGAGGTTTGTACAAAAAGTTTGTAAATTGTTTTGTGAGAGCTGTAAAAAAAACTGAACCTGACTGTACCAGAGATCCGCAACCCTTTCAAGGGGCGAAGTAGTGAACTTTATAGTTAGTCCATGAGTCCAGTGAAAAAAGACAGGAAGGGGGGAAAAAACTGAGGGGCGATCAATTTCTTTTCAACAAGTGGGGGAAGGTTCTGGAAATTCTGTACCTAGTGGTCAGGGCCAGGGCCGCAATTAGAGTTTAAAACTAGATTAACTCTCAGATTAAGCAAT
>NW_007431561.1:0-462 GCF_000475195.1 Diaphorina citri
TTTGAGCACAAAAGGTGGGTTAAAAATATCATCATGGTATGGTAAAAAATGGACAAATTGAAGTTAAGCACCATTTCACGAGGTTGGTATTCGGATAGATGACCTCTTGGGCATCAATCACACCCGAGCCCGTGAGGTCAATGTCAGGAAACGACTTATTATTATCAATCAAAATAATCAGAGTCAACGGGCCAACCTCAGAATAGATAGTATGTGGTATTGTATAGGGTAAAGGTTCAATCACTAAACACCAAAGTTTTCATACAGCAACATTTTGTATGTTATCAATGAACCTCAAGAAAGGCCAAAACTGAAAGCTAAATGGCCCTTTCCCTATTGACTTGACATGATCCTGTTGACAGTAAATCGGGACGGGACGGGACGGGACAGTTCACGGGACGTGATAGTACCCAATGGTTGCACCTTTAAAGTATTCTTAATTTCTTACCATTCTGAGCACCC
>NW_007431562.1:0-462 GCF_000475195.1 Diaphorina citri
TAACAAACAATTAAAACGAAATTTTAAAGGCACACAATTTTTGCCACGAGCGCGCAATTTTTTTCAAAGATTCCCAATGGAAGAAAAAATTAAAAGTTGCGTTACATGTCAGTACGTTAAATTTTGAATTTTCAAGGGACAAACCCGTATGTTAACCATTGGAACTATGAATACGAAATTAATGTGAAAGGGGGTCATGTAAAAACAGTGTAACTCGTTATGCAGATCTATTATCTTCATCGACTGCAGTTTAGCTCGTTTCAAATTATCTGCCTTATCCCTTTGCTCGAGCACGCTCAACGTTGAAACATGAGAGCCTGCTCATACTCTCGTGCTGATGAAGGCGAGTAATTATAATTGATGATTCTCATGAAAAATATAACCGTCCAAATGTATTTTTTTCGTAAAGATCGTCAAAAATAATAAATAATCCGAAAAGATTTTTTTTTTAAAAAAGTATTT
>NW_007431563.1:0-462 GCF_000475195.1 Diaphorina citri
ACAGATGCCTTTTTTTCCTTGGGTAGGTTTTTATACTTACGATTCTGGGTATCTGCATCTGCCAAGAATTTGTTTCAATGTCACTCCTGCATGATCTCCTGTATGGTTGTGTTTTGTTTTCCACTTCTAACATTATTATTTGTTAATTTCTCAGATCCGTTTGCTTCAAATGTCAATGTCAAAGCACCATTTATACTCCTATATGTACGTATACGTATAGATGTGTTTATTAGCTGTTGCACTTTTTTCCACCAATGTTTTTTTTTTTTCTTTTTTTGTCATCTATTTTATTCTCTTTCTTTTTCCTCCTCCTTCACCTCTATGAGTCTGTCATCGTTTAATATTATGCTGAGTCATATTTTACCTAGCTTTTTAAACGCATTTATCTCATCGAAAATACGTCAACACCCTTTCTTCCCAGACTCTTTAATCTCTCTCTTTAATCACATACTCTTTCGTACA
>NW_007431564.1:0-462 GCF_000475195.1 Diaphorina citri
CATGCCTCGGCTGGGATCGAACCCACGCTCTCCTGTTTACCAGGCGAGCGTCTTGACCACTACGCCACCGAGGCAGTTTTCACACCTCAGGACTCTTTTTCAGGCAAGCTTCGTCAGTTTCTGCTTACTGTGCGAAATCCCGTACGTGAAATAAATGCCAAACCCGATGACCAACCATATGACAAACCTCACCCATGTACTAATGTCCAAATTGATCATGAGGTAGATATTCATGAAGATACTCAGGCACGGTACAAGCGGTACCCAGGGAACTTTGAACTTGAGACGGGCCCTGTTTTGATTCTGTCGCGCGAGGCATACAAACATGACCGTGTAAACCAGCCCTAGGAGTGTGAACGTCGCGTACTGTAGCGCGCTCGTACGGTCGCTCGTGGGAACGGGGCCTCCCGTTAGCGCGGATTGGCTGTCTGTGAAATACATACCGATGACCGTACCCAGCGT
>NW_007431565.1:0-462 GCF_000475195.1 Diaphorina citri
GGTCTTTGAAGGGTTAATTTTGATATTTGTTGCACTTTGTAAGAGTTGCTTGTAATCGCCATTGATGTAAGTTCCATACACAAATGTGGTGAACTCTGTAGTTGTTCCTTCATAAGATTCTATGCCACCTATAGATTTGACCAGACCTAATGCTTGGGCCTCAGTGTTATAAACTCTCGTTGTAGAACTTCTGTACTTGAACAAAGGTTCTGTTTCCTTGAGTTTTGAAGATTTCTCATGACTTTCAGCTTGGCTAGATTCAATAGGATGTTTGGGCTTGTTAGAACCTAGAACGCTATTAGGTACATTTGTCTTGAGAATATTGTTTTGAACTTTACTTGGTCGAATCAGCTCATTACGAATTGTTGCTTCGTCTTTAATTGATGTCACCAAACTGTTTGGTACAGCAGCGGGAGTATGGGGCATGAAATGTATCACAGTGCTACCAACTGTTGTTGTAAA
>NW_007431566.1:0-462 GCF_000475195.1 Diaphorina citri
ATGAAAACAAAAAGAAGAAAAGATGGTCGAAGCATTATTTTACAATTAGGAAGACTTCGGAGAGTGGGAAAATGATGGGCAAAAATAAGAATAACAAGAAGATGAAGTAAAGGAGAAGAAGAGGAAGAAGTGAGGGCAGAAAATAAATGGACGAAGGGAAAGAGGAACATAAACGACTATGAATAGGAAAGGGATGAGAGGTGGAGGAGTAGAAGAAGAGAGGAGTGCAAAGGAAAGTAGGAGAAAATGGGGAGAAGAATATAAACAAGAAAGAAAGAAGAGGAACAAGGATGATAGACGGAAGGAGGGTAAGGGAGGAGGAGGAAGAATGAAATAATGAACTCATAATAGAAACATAATACAGAAAGGAAAACATAATGAAGGATATTTTCGGAATCATTAAATTCTCATCTCCCGTAGGAAGGGCAACTAAGAAATTCCAAAGTCAGAAGAGTATGAAAA
>NW_007431567.1:0-462 GCF_000475195.1 Diaphorina citri
TAGTCATACAACTTCTGCTTCCAAGATTCTGGAACAAATTGGACGGAAAGAAAATTTCAGAGTTGAAATCCATAGTTTCTCTTTGAGGCGTTCAAGATGGAGTGGTTGTGGTTGGGTGGTTCAATATGGAACAAGATGACTTCATTGTGGACGTTTGAGGACCACAAGGAGGAGCCTTTCCAGACCAGGTAAAACGAATAAATTACTAAAACGAAATTTTAAAAGTAAAATTACAAAAAATTGTCCAACATGCTCATTAATTATATGCTGTGTCGTATGGCAACTCTGTATCAGAGCATTTCATTTAATACATTTTAATAATTGTTTGTCTCTCTCAATGAGGTGTGTTTCAATTCTTTATAACTAACATGGCCCGAAATATTCAATTTTTAAATTTAGCCATTAACTAGGACACCCGGCAAGTCAAAGTTTTTTTTTTTTTTTTTTTTTTTTAAAGGGGTT
>NW_007431568.1:0-462 GCF_000475195.1 Diaphorina citri
TCCTTACGTGTGACTTACCTTTGTGAGATAGCCAAGATATTCTTAGGAGACAAAATATAAAGATGGAAAACATTTTCGATGTAATAGACCACACACAAAACAAAAGTATTTAATTATAAATTCTACGATTTACCGAATTTTCCAAAGGTGCAATCAAAGTCAAAATAGCCAATAATCCAATAAGACAAATGCATACGCTGGTGATGATGAGTACAGTGTAGGTTAACCAGTGATTTAAGAATGTAAACCTTCAATTGATTATTGATTTTGTTATAATTAAACATATTAATTTCTAACTAAACTCCCAAGATATTATCAAGAAATCGAAAATTTCTATGGACTTAACTACGTTGACATTTATCTTGAGGGATTTCTCTATCACATAATCCGCCGGAACTTCTTAACTTTCATCAACTTTCTTGAAGAAGCATTTCTCAGGACGTCTTCGTGACTGGGGTTCTG
>NW_007431569.1:0-462 GCF_000475195.1 Diaphorina citri
AGTTAAATATAAATAAATGGAAGTGTCATATGTTCTTTTATTCCTTTATACTGTGTCTTCTTTATTAATCTACAACATGGTGTCAGAATTTGTACCTGGCTCTCTTCTCAAACCACTGGACATAGATTCTGGTGATCGTTGCCCTGCAGAAGCATGGGAAGTGTGGTTGCAGAGGTTCAAAATCTTCCTGGTGGCTGGAGACTATGAAAGTAAGCCTGATGAGAAGAAGATAGCCCTCTTCTTACACATGATAGGGGAAAGGGGCTTACATATCTTCAACTCATTTGGGCTCAAAGCCCAACATGAGGACAAATCTCTGAAGCTGGTAGATGTATTCAAAAGGTTTGATGAGCATTTTCTTCCAAAGAAGAATATCACCTTTCTGCGACACAAGTTCTTCACCCGAAGCCAGAAGGAAGAGTCCATTGAGGATTTTGTGGCCAGCTTGAATAAATTATCACT
>NW_007431570.1:0-462 GCF_000475195.1 Diaphorina citri
GAGGTTGAATTAATAGTTGTTCATTTATTTTTTAATAAAAAATGAATCTACACTGAAGATTAACCTTTGAAAGATCTATTGGCCGTAGACAGATATTGTTATTGTTTTTTTGCTGGTGAGTTAATACCTTTTGCTACGAGTTCATGAAATTTTATTTATTTTTCAGACTAATCAAATTTTTTGGGACTGACCAAGTGTAAGGGCACTGTATCATTGTGATAGCTGATATACTCGTAACATGATCTATTAGGTACTTATGTGTAGATTGACAGATGCTTTCTTGAATAATATTATTTAGTCGACTTTGACGTCTTTGACCGTTGATACTCATTTGATTTGGTCGAAGTCATTTAACTAAACATTAGATAGCCTCTACGAATAGTTGGGTAAGTAAATACAAGTACATTAGTTTTTCAACTTTTCTAAAAACTTGAGAACTTTACTAAAGAGCTTATGTCGTTT
>NW_007431571.1:0-462 GCF_000475195.1 Diaphorina citri
AGAGAGAGAGAGAGAGAGAGAGAGAGAGAGAGAGAGAAAGGAAGGGAGAGAGAAGGGGAGTCTTGATAAGAATTTTAATTGAAAATGTTTGCGATCTCCCTTTTCTTTCTCACTCTATTTTCACTTTTTTTTCCTATCTTTTGGGAAGGGGAGAGGGATTTTTTTTGGTAACAGAAAGGGAGATGGGAAGGGGGGAATTTTCTGTTAGTAGAGGAGAGGGATTTTTTTGATAAGAAAAAGGGAGACAGTAGGAGGGGAGAGGGATTTTTTTCTCTGAGGAAGTAGATGTGGGAGGCAATTTTCGTGTAGAAGAGGAGAGGGAGAGAATACTGAGATTGTGTGGAGTCGTGAGAGAGGGAGAGAGATGAGGGAGGAGAGGGGGGAATATTTTGGAGGAAAGGGAGAAAAAAATGTGTAAATTTTTGAATTATTTCATCATTATACGGGGGGTTTCGAGAATCT
>NW_007431572.1:0-462 GCF_000475195.1 Diaphorina citri
GTACTATGACAGAGGACAGCTTGGTCCGCGATGAGGACAACAGAGATCTGAATAATGTAAGTACCAAATGCAAAAGTAAAAGTTGTGCTCGTATACCAGAGTAGTGCTTTATTTAGAAGGCCTGTTAAGCTAACAACCTGTTAAGTTCCATTTGATTTGTATACGCTTAACAGAGCTGTTAAGCTAACAGGCTGTTAGGAGCTAAAAAGAAGGTTAGTGAAACCCGCCCAAAACTGTCAACTTAGAACAAGTTGTTCCATTACACCATTACAGAATACAGATTACACTAACAGTTTATAGAGCAGCTCTTCCTTGATACAGGTAGGTACCTAGAGGTAATTTTGTTTAATTTAAATTACAGTTTTTTCTGAAAAGTTTACCTCAACAGGGTGTCCCGCGAACGACTGTACAACGCTTGAGGGTTGATGTAGGACCTAAAGGGCTACCAGAAAAAGCTATCTG
>NW_007431573.1:0-462 GCF_000475195.1 Diaphorina citri
TCCAATAATTTTTTATCGATTTTGATAATTATTTTCAGAGTTACGGCCTTTGAAACACGAGCCTTTTTCAACTGAAGGTTTCTTCAGAAGATAGACCCTTTTTTGGCATTCAATAATTCCATGATACGTTCGAAATTAGGAATATTTTTTGATTTAAAAATATCCGTTATGTCCTTGGCTTTTATCTGGCTATAAGTTTTTTTTTTATATATTTAATATTTCTACCGGTATTTTTTTGTTCTTATCTGTCCACGAAACCTGTCCGTCTAGTGACGAAAAGGTACAATTTTTAATATAGGATCGTTACTATTAGCGCTATCTACCGAATTTTTTCAGAAGTTATAGAAAACATCGTTCCGGATACAACTGTTTTTTTTTCGTTTTCTGCTATCACCCTTTGTTCTCATGCTATTATTGACCAAAGTTAGTCACGCTAGTGACGGTCACTCTAGTGACGAAATT
>NW_007431574.1:0-462 GCF_000475195.1 Diaphorina citri
GTTTTTTCTTGTTGGAAATTGAATTAGATTTTTACTTTTCAAACCCCGACAGCATCGAAGCATAATGCTAAGGACGTTATTTTTCCTTCCTTAATTGTAATTCAAGCATTTTTCTTCGTTTAAGGAAATTCAGAGAAAGTTTTATTTTGATAGAATGCTCTTCATGATTTATTGTAAAAAAAATTCCTCTAGGAAGATCTTTTTTTTTTTGCTATAAGAAGGTACCTACCTACCTACTTACTTACATTGTATTCTTTTACTAGTAATTGGCGGTGATTTATCGGAATGACTATCATTGTGGACCTGACGTGGGACGATTAGGTATTTGGATTCCCAATCATTTCTAATTCACTAGAATTACAATGTTGCGGGCCATCTGACCTGCAATCTATGGCAATTCATAAGAACATGGACTAAATGGACGTACAATTCCCTACAACTTACTCGCAATTCATTGGAATT
>NW_007431575.1:0-462 GCF_000475195.1 Diaphorina citri
GTGGGATTCTTAGCAGCCAAATCGACTCTTTCATTTTCAGCAATGCCGCAATGACTAGGTACCCATAGGAACTCCACTAGAGTATGTAAATCCTGAAGCTCCTTAACTTTGTATATGATGTCTTGAACAATTCCATTGCTTGAAAAAATGTTTTTGATCGCCATGAGTGAACTTTTAGAATCCGAACAAATTACGATCTCCGGATAAAGCAGATTTCCATTGATCGCCAAGGACTATACATATTCTATGCATTGATAAATGGCCAACAACTCAGCTGTAAATATACTGCACATATTGTTCATATTATAAGATCGAACTTCGTTCTCACAGGTAAAGGCAAATCCTGTGTGAGATGCTGATTTTGAACCGTCCGAAAAAGCAAATAAGCATCTTCCTTGTTTTTTGGATTTAAATTCGTAAAATAAATTACGGGCTTCATAAGGTAAAATTGATTTCTTGCTT
>NW_007431576.1:0-462 GCF_000475195.1 Diaphorina citri
TCGCGGATTTCGCGATTATGTTCGCGGATTTCGCGATTATGTTCGCGGATTTCGCGATTATGTTCGCGGATTTCGCGTATTCGCGTCCCGAATCGACATTTTGGATATTTGGCAAGCCTAGGTATAAGGGACGGACTATTGTATTCGCTTCGGTGTCGTCTGTCCCCATAGAAGGACTTATCCAAATCTGGTCGACCTGTATATCAAATTAAAGGTCTTTTTACCAGGAACACGAAAATGGTGGTGCAAATTTTGTCCAGAAAACGAAGGACTTATTATCCAAACCTGATCGACCTATATATGAAATTAAAGGTCTTTTTACCAGGAACACGAAAGTGGTGGTGCAAATTTTGTTCAGAGAAGAAAAAAAAACTGGTTTTTGGGTTTTTTTTTTACATTTTCTCACACAAATGAGCTCTGATCTCGAAATTTGTCGCGACGACCTATGAACTCAAAGCGAGA
>NW_007431577.1:0-462 GCF_000475195.1 Diaphorina citri
AAAAAAAAAAAAAAAAAAAAAAAAAAAAAAAAAAAAAAAAAAAAAAAACACGCAACATTCTATTAGCTTTTAAAATTTCTACCACCCCTGTTACCACTTTAGGGGAGCACCCCCCTCTTTAAAACAATACAGCAGTTTCGTTTGTGAAAGTTTGTAATGAATTTCTATGCCCCCCCCCTACTATTCTACTCTACTAGACTGAGTGCACCCCCCCCGAATATTTAGCACTCAATAGAACACTCCCAGTGACTTTCAGACGAGGGGGTTAAGGCCCCCCCCTCCGACCGCCCTTAGCCCTTTTCTCATCAATCAAAATTATAATCATAAAAAAGGGCCGGGGCATATAACAGCTCGTAATTTTTTACCGTGTAATTATTCACCATTTAAATATTGTTGTTGTTGTTGTTGTTGTTGTTGTTGTTGTTGTTGTTGTTGTTGTTGTTGTTGTTGTTGTTGTTGTTG
>NW_007431578.1:0-462 GCF_000475195.1 Diaphorina citri
ATAGAGCAAACAAATTCCTGCCATCTCTACAAGATCTGCAGGATAATTTACCTGCTATATTTGGATTTGGACCACAAATTGCGAGTTCTTTATCATAAACATCACAAATGTACGAGTAAGTAGGTACGAACAAAAATTAGTACTTTTTTAAAAACTTTTTTGAATTTTTTTCTCTCATCTGGATCACATTGCTAGTTCTTTATCATAAACATAGTAAGGTACAAAAATTAGTACAATTTTTTGTTTGAAGTAATTGTTTTGGACTTTGACATGTTCTCTTAATGTGTGTTCTGGTTCTAGTCAATTCTGGTGCACAGAGGGTAATCTTCTAGTCTTCATCTCTTGGACTAAAAACCCTAGTTTTATCAGTCACATCTAGATTTGTATTAAAACTGGAATAATATGGTACGGTACTAAAACAGGTAATGTAACTTTACGGGACAGAAAGGTAGATGAAATTTT
>NW_007431579.1:0-462 GCF_000475195.1 Diaphorina citri
ATTCTCAACTAAGTAGGTACCCCTTATTTGTACAATTACCTACTTAGGTCTGTTATTGGAACCTAAGTAGGTAATGTTTTATTTTTATAAATCAGGTAATAATAAATAAATTAAAAAAAGCATACTCCTGTAAGAGCTTTAACTGGGTGGGTACTGCATACTATGAAGGGTAGGTAGCTAGCTAAATACATACAAAGGTGTAATTTTGACCACTTTGAGTTCACCTCCCTACTCTCTCACATAATTCAAGACATTTCTCAAAATATTTTGCTGCTGAGATGTTTTCTTTGTTTGAAGAATAAATTGATAAACAAGCATGAGTAGGTACAAGTAATAAACCTTGGCTTAGAGCCAACACAGGTGGATACTTTGTTATTGGAACAATTTTATGCAGGGATAGAGTTGTAGTAGGGGGAAACCTTTGAAAACCATCAGGCCAAAAACCACTTCCTAGAAAATCAC
>NW_007431580.1:0-462 GCF_000475195.1 Diaphorina citri
TATTTTTAAGTTCTTCCCATTTGAAATATATGCCAAAGCTCAAGGCCAAGACCCCAATTCAGCAACTGCTGAGGTATATAAGGTAGGTAGGTGCAATAATTAAAATAATTAGGTTTACATAGGTTAGGTACAACTGATTAGGTAGGGAGGAGGGTCACCCATCCGGACACTAACCACTTAACATCAGTGATCCAGTAGGAACTAGTCCATTCAAAGTGCTATCCTGGCTATTACCTACTTCTTGTACCAATCAGGGTTCCACATGGTTGTGGAGCTAACATTGGAAATTTACCTCAGATTTCTGAGAAAGTTTCAATTTTCCGAACCACAGGCATGGGTTATACATAGGTTTTTAATTGCTTTAAAACTCAAATTTTCCAAGCCCTAGGCATACATAGGTTTCATACATCATACTTTGGCAGAAATAAAAGCACACTACTTGAGTTCTGTTCTCCGGTTATA
>NW_007431581.1:0-462 GCF_000475195.1 Diaphorina citri
GTCTTAGCAAAGAGGACTTGAGGCTAATTACAGGCCTTTACACGGATCATTGCAGCCTCAGTTACCACCTAAAAAAAAAGGGTATAGCTGAGACCCCTACCTGCCGTCTATGCAAAGAGGCACCAGAAACGGCAGAACACATCATGTGCGAATGTGGTGTTGCCTCTCACAAACACTGCTTTACTTCTCAAGGATTGTCATAACACCTAAAGAAGTCAAAGAAATCAGTCCTAAAAGAACCCTGGCCTTCGTAAGAAGTATAAGGCTCTTCTAGACAAGTGAAGGGTAAGTCATAAAAGATCTAAACAGGTCGCAGTGACAGTGGTTATTTGTTTACCCTTCAACTAGCCCAATTTTTATACTAAAGTCCAAATAAAATTTAGGAAATGAATAACTGCATTCCCATAAACTTATTCCATTTTAAACTTATTTCCATAGACTGTAAAAATATGTTTTTTTTTT
>NW_007431582.1:0-462 GCF_000475195.1 Diaphorina citri
AAACGTTCTCAGAGGTCAACAAATATTTCACCAAGGACTCTACAAATCCGGGCCGAAGTTACTTGTGTTTTATTGGCAACGAATTTTCAGAGAAACAAATATCTAAATCGTTTATTTCGCTTTCTACATCGAGGTGTTATTTTGTAGTTTTCTACCAGTTATTGAGTCACTCACATATTTCCAATACTTAGGATATTATTTGAGCCTTCTACACTTATATCTTCGAACATTCCATGAGCAAAAACTTAAAAAATAAATAGGTACATAGGTACGTATTCCGGTTACCTATTTTTTAATTGCCCAAAACTGCAAACATCTCGGCTCTCTGAAACGTGGCAAAATGCAAAGTATTCCACCTATACAAAGAAGAAAGAATTACCTACATAATTTAGTCAAAACTTCATTTAATCACTATCTTGCTACTCATATGGAAGACTTCACTCTGTTCAGAGCCTCTCTATT
>NW_007431583.1:0-462 GCF_000475195.1 Diaphorina citri
TAAACAAAGAAAACATGAAATCACAAGGAAAAAGTTACCGTAATAAAAACAAACTTATCAAATAAACAAAAATGAAAAATAGAAACATTGAAAAAATCATCTCTTATGATATGTTTTTTTTTTGTTTTTTCTTATGGTTGGGTGCACCAAAGTTCAAACTCGGTTTAAGTGTAACTCTTGGATTTGATTGGCTAAAATTCTTGAAATCAACCAATCAGATTACTCAATCCAAAAGGTTTAAACTTAAATCTACTTTAAACTCAGATTGTGGCCCACCATCAATGGAGCAGTTGCAAATGGGTAAAAATTATTAATAAATGGTCAATGTAAAAAGTTGTGGAAAATCTGAGGTCAAAACTCCGAAAAAGTAACTTTAAAAGGTCGAAAATTCAATTGTTAATTGCCGTTCTAATGAAAAAGTTCGAAGAGTTGTGACGTCAGATTTCACGTCAAAATGCGCAG
>NW_007431584.1:0-462 GCF_000475195.1 Diaphorina citri
GACTCTGGCGTAAGTCTCTCGTTAGATAGTAACTGAGTAAGTTGTGTTTGTTCCAAGCTGATATTGTTGTCTGTGCACAAGGGAGATGTCTCCTGATGATTGTCCAGTAGAGATATATTCCACCTGTAATGTAGGTACAAATAATAAACCACAGAAAATTGATGAGAAAATAAAGCCTAAACATGTGCCAAAGAATTTCGTTTTTTTTCTTTCTTAAATAGGGGGTTCCTATTTAGGATTTTGAAGTTGGCCCCACGGGGCCGACCCGAAATTCGGCAAGTACGTTGAAAAATGGTATTTTAGAAGATAAAATATTACCCTAAATTTCAGCTTCAAATCTTAAGCCATTCAAAGATTATTCAAGGGTCCCCGGACTTTATAAATACTCTGCATGTATCTTACCTAGAAAATGGCACTGTTCTTGTCCTCTCTTGATCAGCATCTCCCTGACTCAGAACAACA
>NW_007431585.1:0-462 GCF_000475195.1 Diaphorina citri
ATTTGATTGATTATTTTTTTTAATAGAATTTTAGAGCATTTTTTTATTATTATTAGTCTGCATTTATTATTATTATTTTACATTTTTTTTTATTTATTATTTTTTTTTCCAACAGCTCTAATAAATAATTCAAGGCATAAGAGGAGGACCAGGTAATGCTTTTATAGTCAACAATATAGGCTGTGGGTGACTTGTGTCAGGGTAATTAACCCATGATGAATTAATGGAGTTGTTTGTTTTTCTATCAAAAACAAATTGAGTGTTGTTCATCTTGTGAGAACATGCATTTGTAATTTGTTTTGGAAAAAAGGACATTTTTTAACAGTTTACTTAATATAAAGTAGAACTTGCCAGCTTAGTTAGATTGAAAGGTAGCTCGCCTGCCTTGTAAGCGGTCACGGGTTCCATTCTCGCCCCGCGCGAACTTTAGGGCTGACTTTCTCCTATCTTGGATTTCGGGAC
>NW_007431586.1:0-462 GCF_000475195.1 Diaphorina citri
GTCGAATATTAGTAGGTAAGGTACCTATGTCTTGTTTGACCACAATATTTCACTGTGTAGAAGTTGGTGTAGAACTTCCCAAAGCCATTACCTTCAACTTCATTTGGAAATTTATTTTTGTTTTAATTAGGTATAGGTACCATTATTGTAAGTTCCTATTGTGTTAAATTATTCCGGTAGTTCATTATGAACTGCATTGCATTGTAATAGAGGTAGACATTGTGTCCGGGTGTTTCAACTCATTGCAGTAATGTCTTTAATTAATAATGCTACGGGTACGCGCTCAATATCCAAATATCAACGAAACCACCCTATCCCTCTCACTTTTGTTCCCTAATACATATTACAATAAATACATATACAGAGTAGGTACAGTATTTACTATACCTACGGACAACTCGATTGTATGCCTAGTACAAGAAAACTAATCTGGTAATTTTAGCACATCCACCAATATTAGGT
>NW_007431587.1:0-462 GCF_000475195.1 Diaphorina citri
TTTTTACGTAGGAATCGACCATTTAATAATAGTTTTTACCCATTTGCAACTGCTCCATTAGGTATGTATATGTAGGTAGATACTTACTACACCTACAGACATTATAAGTAAAACCACTATCTCTGAAAATAACTTACCCAAATCAAACGTTCTGATGATCGGTTTGCAAATAGAAGAAGTAAGGAAGACTAGTAAGATGGAAATTGCTTCTATCCTTAGAATCATTTTGTCTGAAATCAAAACAAAAGATGTACACATTAATATCTTAGTTAAAAAATTGTCACATTTAAATAACCTGTAGGTATTCTCTATTAGGCACACCTAAAATAAATATCCATTAATAAATTATAAAGCACCCTCATAATCATGAAGTCATCAAGCTACCTGCTAAAAATAGAAGACATCAGAGATTTTTATGAAGCTCATAAAATTTTAAATGCACTGATGCACCTAAAGGAAATA
>NW_007431588.1:0-462 GCF_000475195.1 Diaphorina citri
TGCCATTCAGTCGTTCACTTATATCCGCCAACAATCCTTTCACCACTCGCCACTGCATTTCCCTCCTTCCCAATGTTCATTTGGCTTCTCTTCGCTTTGATGTATCAATGAACGCTGAGATAACGAGAGTGTCGTCAAAGTCAAACTTGTGAATCCAATTCACGGTATAACGTGCCATCAACTGGAACAGATCAAGATTAGTTCGAAGCTCCGCTGTGCTATAATAAACATATCCGATCCAGTGTCTGTGCGATTTCTCCTGTCTGCAGCTGACTGGTCTGAACAGTAACATTGTAAATTGTATTGTGTACAAACAAGCCTGTCATTGTGCTCTCCGCATCGGATGGAAATCGAGTGAAGATAGTCATCGAATATCATACATGAAGCTCACAATGGATGAGAATGGCTTTACTGCGAATATTGGCGAAATGACAATCAGTCAAGAAGTGATGTTTGTATGGA
>NW_007431589.1:0-462 GCF_000475195.1 Diaphorina citri
GATGATAATAATGATGAGGATAGTAGTGATGATGAGGACAGTGACAGTAGTGATGTAATAGAAGTATCTGATAGTTCAGATACAGATACTGAACGAGTACCAAACAAAAAGTCCGATTCTGTACAAAGTAGTGACAGTGAATCAAACTCAAGTTCCTCAAATTCCGATATTGAAGAAATACAAGTGGTTAAAAGTTCAAATAATAAAAGTAGTAAGTTCAAACATCGATCTTGGAATGAAAGGAAAAAGAAGTTGGAAAAGAAGTCGGATGATTTAGAAGTCCTATACGAGGTTGATGATCGCAAGTCTTTGTTTGCAAGTCAAGTTGTGGAAGTGGTGTACTCCAATAGTTTAGATGCAGATTCCAATGAGAATGATAGCGCTAACAAACAAGAGGATGTTGAGGATGCTGTAGAAATTATTTTCGAAAAAGAAGGCAAAAGTAAAGACGGAAAAAATAAA
>NW_007431590.1:0-462 GCF_000475195.1 Diaphorina citri
TTTTCCACAAGTTTGGCCATGCCTCGGGATGAACTAGCGGGATTCCGGAGCGAAGCGACGGAATTCAGCTAGTATACTATAAGTACCTACCAGGCTAGAAGCTAGGTAGAATAGTTACATCATAGGTATGTACCCTAGCTAGAAGCTAGGTAGAATAGTTACATCATAGGTATGTACCCTAGCTAGAAGGTAGGTAGAATAGTTACCTCCAATAGGTATAAAGATAGCTGCTATACTGGCCTGTCTAAATCAAATCGTCACCCGTTTGAAAGAAAACCCTTGACACTGTGTTAAATCTCAGTGGTAAGATCGGCCATAAGTTGACCTTGTCCCCTACTGCTAAAGCCGTTGCCGATCTACTTTATCTCGTTGCCGATCTACTTCAGACAGTTGCTCTTTGCTCGTCTGACACCTCAAAGTGTTTCGGGACCCACGAGTCCCACATCCCAAGAAGGGATAGGT
>NW_007431591.1:0-462 GCF_000475195.1 Diaphorina citri
AAAAAAAAAAATGTTTACCCGGTGGAAACGACAACGTAAATGTTCCCCGTTTCGTCCCGTTTCGTTTTTCTAATGAATTTGAACTTTCTGAAGCACCAGGAACAATTTACCTGTCATCCTGATTTTAGAACACAAAAAGTTCGAAAGGGGATGGTTGGGAGAGGAGTTGGGGGGATTAAAAACTTTTCATTATTATACCTACCTTGAGACACGCGTAGATGCCCTATTATGAGTCCTAGGGTGCAGCCAAAGGCCGAATTCTGTTCGTTGGTCTGTTCTATGCGAACTTTTGGTACTCCAACAGTAAATTTCCAATTTTCAATCCTACTTCTAACTGTGAGGCCCTACGTCCCCCTCGGGATTATAGGACATAAGTCGAGTAAATCAACTTCTAACTGTATAATTATTCCAATTCCCTATCCTACTTAGGTAAATTTCGGCTAATTCTCCCTTTGTCCTTCA
>NW_007431592.1:0-462 GCF_000475195.1 Diaphorina citri
GAAGTCTAAATTCTCATAAAGAAAACTAAAGAATTAGGAGCCAAACGCAATAAAGCTCGTATGCAATGTACATTGTACATAGTTATCAAGTTATCATAATGATGATGATAATGCTGCATATTGTTAACCTCCTATGAATCGTGCATTGGTCTAATTCTCTAATTTCAGAGACTAAAGTACCTATGTATGTTAAAGACATACTCACTTTGAGTGGATATTGTAAGGTATACAAAACATACAAACATTACTGCTGGCCCTGCGAAAATATACCACCGCTCGTAGTTCAGGCCGTTCTTGTGAGGTAAAATATGCCATAGTTGTTGTTATTCGTAGATATGTTAAATAATGTTTATGGTTATGTTCGGAGTAGGGGAAAAATGAGCAGACATGGGAAAGTCCACCATAACTTTACGTATGCCTAGCTATACATGGATGATGTCAATCATGATTGATTGAGAGATC
>NW_007431593.1:0-462 GCF_000475195.1 Diaphorina citri
CATCCATCGAAGAGCGACCATTCTGCAATGCTTAGATGTCTACTAGAGACTTCCTGCAGTAAGTACCTCTGCCGCAGTTCTGAAGAGATGTGATCTAACCTAACCTAGATGTGCTACACCGCGGTACACCGTGGTCAAGTCTGCTGTTTCGGATTCTGTGTAGTGATAAGTACTAGGGGGGCGGGACACAATACTCTGTGTTATGCTAAAGCATGGGTGGGGAGGGGACACAACACTGTGTTATGCTAAAGCATGGGTGGGAGAAGACAGAATACTCTGTGTTATGCTAAAGCATGGGTAGGGAGGGGATATAATACTACTGTCTTATGCTAAAGCATGACACAACACTGTGTTATGCTAAAGCATGGGTAGGGAGAAGACAGAATACTCTGTGTTATGCTAAAGCATGGGTGGGAGAAGACAGAATACTCTGTGTTATGCTAAAGCATGGGTAGGGAGGGG
>NW_007431594.1:0-462 GCF_000475195.1 Diaphorina citri
AATGCCGCCAACCGCAGCACCTATCTCAACTAAACGGTTTCTGTGGCATCTTTGTCACCTTTGTGAACTACATACCAAAACCAAATTTCAAGTCTCTAGCTCATACCGTTCCCGAGATATTGTTAAATTACACCAAAAACCGCCAAAAAGCGGTAAAATGCCACCAACCAATGCACCGATCTTAACCAAAAGTTTCGTGTCGCATCCTTGTCACATTTGACATCCATACACCAAATTTTAAGTCTCTAGCTCTTACTGTTCTCGAGATATTTTGTTTACAGACAGACACGCATACGGACCAATGGCTAAAAACTTTGGATTTAGGCCCTAGGGACCTCAAAACGTGTTTTGGCATCAAAAACTGACCATCAAAAATTTGACCCTATTACATTACTTTCCTTCCTATAGGATAAGGAAAGTAAAAATGGTGTTTTGGATTATTATTCTGAAATCCAATTTTAT
>NW_007431595.1:0-462 GCF_000475195.1 Diaphorina citri
CGAAGAAAGTAAGTAAGAATGAATCATGAATCTTTGTGGTAAAGCAGAGAGCTTTTTCACAGCTTTTGTGGGTATCACAGCATTACTAGGTGCTTCCTTTACTATCAATTTTCATCTACTCGTATCATCATTTTACACTGGTAATGACGCCACTGGTCGCTACTCGATTAAAGCAGCTACTCAATTGTCTTCACGAGGATGCACCCCCAACTCCAAGCACAGAGCCGAAAAAAAACTTCGACCCTGCCGGGAATCGAACCCGGGCTTACCAGCGTGCAAGCCTAAAGTGAGCCCGCGGTTTAAAAGCTAATGTTGCAGTTTAGGCTAGGTTGATAATAGCAAAAAGCCCAACAAAATTGACTCGAAACCATAATTTCTTCTCTTTTCCAGGGAGCAGCCTTTGGATTCTCATCCATCATCAAATCGGCCGGCGAGGACCTGTCCCCTTACCTGTCCAAAATC
>NW_007431596.1:0-462 GCF_000475195.1 Diaphorina citri
TTATGTCGATTTGGCCCAATATTTGTTCGTTTTCACCTAACGGGAAAGTGTGTGAGATTTTTCTTCACGATAAAAAAACGGCTTTTTCTACGTGTGCAATTCTAATTTTTGTGCATTTTTTTCTGGTTCGAGGTCAACATCAATGTAACTAAGTGCGAATATTCATGTTATTGTTTCACGTGCAATAAATTAGGAACAAAATAGCATTTTTTTGTTAGGTGGTGTTTTTTCTCGCTATCTGGATTGAGTTACCATTTTTATCTTATCGTTTTAAGGATCTTTTAATGTACCTACCTCAATAAATAAACTTAAAATTAGGTCTTCTTAAACCGATAGATAAATTGACAAAATCAATCCTTTTTTTCTTTATGATAAGTGTTGTATTATATACTCCTGGACAAAATTAGCGCACACCTTGAAAATTTCCAAATATTTTGTTGTTGCCTGCATTTGAAACACTAA
>NW_007431597.1:0-462 GCF_000475195.1 Diaphorina citri
GAAAGGTAAGTTCGTACATCATTTCACTATACGGGCGAAAGGCCTTGCCGTAGAGTCAGATGTCCCAGCTTTTGCTGCTCCTTTGAGTTGCTTAAATGTCTTTTCTTACTTGTACTCTTCATGTATGTATTGGAAATGGCTATGTTTACCATAGGGCCATTTGCCAACAGTTAGTTACTATATTTTCACTTATAAGAGTTCTAAGTAGGTTAACTATAAATTCTACTGAAAAGCAAAGATCTAAACGAGTCCCTACCTAGATGTATGACCGGATAAATTGAATGCACAGATCGTACACTATTTTCATTCAAAAAATATCTATACCACGTAAGAAGTTAATCTAAGTTTCTACTACTTAAGTGCTCAAAAAGTCAGGATTAAATATGGTTTATGCAACGAGTGTGGGAAGGTAATCATTATGTATGACCCTAGTAACAATATCAGTTCTAATTTCTGATATTC
>NW_007431598.1:0-462 GCF_000475195.1 Diaphorina citri
ATAAATAAATTAATTTAATTAATAAATCTAGCTACCTATAGGTAGGTATACAATACATGTACCTATGTGAGTATCTGATGAATGCCTTGAGTGCCACAAGCTTCAAAGTTCTTGTCACGGAACACCTCTATCCTGAAGCTTGATAATCTATTCCATAATTATTATTATTCCTTCGTCTTCTCTTTTCCCCTCTCTTTCTTTCTCCTATTTCTCCCTTTCTCCTCTCCTGTCTTCCTTCTCTCTTCGATTTCGGGACGATTTCTCCCTTCCTGCTTCCTTCTCCTTTCGCTTTCGGGACGATAAGACCTTAGCAGTTAAAATTCCCTCTAATATCAAACATTTTCAAAATTACGTATGTCAGCCAGCCTATAGTTAGCTCAGTTCGGTAGTGCGTCTGCCTTGTAAGCGCTAGGCCGCGGGTTCGATTCCCGCCCGGGGCGGATTTTGTCCTGATGGGATAAT
>NW_007431599.1:0-462 GCF_000475195.1 Diaphorina citri
ATTTGGAGTGAATGGAGGTTCATTATTTTATGTTTATTGTAGTGATTACACATGCATTATTTTGTTTTTAGGATTTAAATTTAGACGCTATACGAGTATGTACCTACATGAGTAGTATGAGTACATACTTCAAATCCCCTATAACCTCCCTTTTCTCTCTCCCTCTCGTTATCCCTCTCCTACGCTCTCTCTTCCTCCCTCTCTTGCTCTCTCTCTATCGCTCTCCCCTCCCTCTTCGTCTTTCCCTCCCACCGTTCCTCTCTTCTGTCTCCCTTCTTTCAATTCAATCAGTATTTTTCAATCAAAGTTGTGTAAGCTTAGTGTGCTATAAATCAGGAATAATTTCAGGGGCAGAAATATTTTGCTGTTTGATTTGTTTTATTGAGTAACACAATGATGGAAGGGGTAGGAGATGGGAAAGTGGGTAGTTGTAGGGTTAATGTGGAAAGGTAGGTAGGTGGT
>NW_007431600.1:0-462 GCF_000475195.1 Diaphorina citri
TTGAGAGGTGCAGAAAAGAGCAGGGGGGGACAGACATGTTAAGCTAAGCGCGCCTCCTTCCAGAAGTTCAGCCCTGATTGAGAGGTGCAGAAAAGAGCAGGGGGGGACAGACATGTTAAGCTAAGCGCGCCTCCTTCCAGAAGTTCAGCCCTGATTGAGAGGTGCAGAAAAGAGCACGGGGGGACAGACATGTAAGCGCGCCTCGGAATAATTGAGAAGGGACTGATTGGCACTAATTATGTATTCTTATTTGGACAGGAAGTTCAATCATACATTCACAGTTCCATACAGACCATAACATAATAAGAATAAATAATATTATACTCACATGATGGTGATGATAATAAGGGTGATTTCCCCAGCTTAGTTACCGGCGTGCAAGCCTAGGGTAAGTGTACCATGTATTCGCCCACCTAAAAAACGTACCATTTATTGGCCCACCTGTACCATACGCCACATAAG
>NW_007431601.1:0-462 GCF_000475195.1 Diaphorina citri
GCCAGCTGCCTCGGTGGCGTAGTGGTCACAGGCTCACCTGGTTAAGAGGCGGGCGTGGGGTGGGTTCAATCCCAGTCAAAGCACGGAATTTTATCTTCATTTATTTGATACTTTCAACCATATAATACAAGAGCTTCAAGGGTTGGGTGGTAGAGAACGCCTCCAGTGTACCAATCCTCTGCTAAATTTATACAAATATACATGGAAATATCTCCATATTTCCCATTTATTATACAGGTAAGATAGTATCATGGCATTTATGGCCCACATTTCCCAAGAGATTGCTGCACTTTCTTTCATATACAAGTAA
The DNA here is from genome assembly GCF_000475195.1 of Diaphorina citri. Taxonomy (NCBI): domain Eukaryota; kingdom Metazoa; phylum Arthropoda; class Insecta; order Hemiptera; family Psyllidae; genus Diaphorina; species Diaphorina citri. Next base: position 311 of record NW_007431601.1, read on the forward strand.
GTGGGTAATAAGTACCTACTGCATGATTCAAAAGATGAACTTACAGCATAGAGGTCCATAATTTCTGTACCCGTGTACTCTTTGGTCTGATTCAAAGGCTGGAAGCGAATTTCGCTCGGTGGTTTAGCATCATAGATGAATGGGCCTTTGAT
>NW_007431602.1:0-462 GCF_000475195.1 Diaphorina citri
AACGAACATTATCCCATCAGGATAAAATCCGCCCCGGGCGGGAATCGAACCCGCGGCCTAACACTTACAAGGCAGACGCACTACCAACTAAGCTAACTAGGCTGGCTATTATTTATTTAAAAGTGTTGTGGATTGCCCACTGAAATGTATGACGTATTCGCAAGTAGAAAATGAAACACACGAGTCCGAGATATGGATTACACAAAGGACTGTTGTTTATTGTACTTTAATAACACATTTAGGGTGGAAAAACTCGGAAAAGCATACTTTGATGTTGCTATAAGCAACGTCTTTGAATAAGTAGGGTACATACCTACTTACCTAGCTAAATAACTATCAGGTTGCCCGTGCTTTGTCACGGAGAATGGATCATAACTCGAGATAGGTTTAGATTTCAGAAAAATCCTCTCTTATTACACATCTAGAACATATTAGGAATATCCCCTGCCTCGGTGGTGTAGT
>NW_007431603.1:0-462 GCF_000475195.1 Diaphorina citri
CGAAAGCGAAGAAAGAAGACAGGATAGGAGAAAACCATCCATTCCAACAATCAACCTTATCTGTTTAGGATAAGATCCGCCCTGGGCGGGAATTGCGCGGCCTAGCGCTTACAGGGCACATGCGCTACCCTCCAAGCTAACTAGGGTGACTATGAAGTAAAGTGTTTTTTCGGATTTTCTTGTAGAGCTGACACCTCTAGAATAGACCACACAGAAGATCTTTTAAAGTGAATAGTGAAATCAAACTAAAACCAATCAGAAGACGACTTTCGTTACTTCTACTGTGTGGCACAAATAAATCCGGTTATTTCCTGAAGATTTGTAAAGGTGTTTCTAAAGGAAGATACGATGATGTACTATGGATTTAGTAACACTGTACACGAGTCCAGTTTATTATGATTATTATTATTATTTTTTTATTTTTTAGAAAACTCACCTTACGCTTTCGGCGATTTCTCTTGG
>NW_007431604.1:0-462 GCF_000475195.1 Diaphorina citri
GGAAGAAAGTGGTGCAGAACTCTGCAGAAGGATTGTGGAGGAAGACGTAGGAAGGGGCACAAGTACGATCTGAGGGAACAAAAATAGAACGGTGGGAGGAAGAGAAGCAGAAAGTGGGGACAAAAAGATGTGAGGATTGCGAGGAGGTGGTAGATAATCTAGGAAGGGGAACGGTTGGAGCACACCGCATGTTGGAACAGTCTTTCGCTTCATTTGATTTGAAAAGACATGGAATGGAATGGAAATTACAATATTGTGTTCAACAACTGATAACATAGCCTTCCGTGTTGATAAACATGCCTTTTCGCTTCAAATGGAGTCATATTACACATACATACTTCGCTTTTGTGCAGTGCAGTGCAACAGTGCAATAGTCCTTAACTAAAATGGACGCGGCACACAAGGGATCAGGAAGAGACCGAACCGCCTTCATACTTCGCTTTTGGTATTGAATATAAGGCC
>NW_007431605.1:0-462 GCF_000475195.1 Diaphorina citri
CTAGTGAGTCTCTAGCTCACGTTTGGGGAGATGTCTTTGATAATGTGCAGTATCTATGGCACATACGCGTGGATATGTACCACTATCATTTTCTATGTCTCTCTCCAGTGAGTATATGTTTGCTGGGGAGCTTTATCTCTATTATGCTTACAGTCATATGATGTTCAACATTACCATTATCAGGCGTGGCTTAATCATATGCCTTTCTGTGATATTTCCTACCTTCATTATCTATTCAGTGGATAACTTTGGTATTTGTGTGTCATGGAGACAAATGTCACATTTCACTGACTGCAACACTGCAGTCAATGAAAAACTGCAACACTGCTGTTTGCTATAGTTTGTAGTTCATCAATTATTTACCAGTGAATGTGGAAAATTCTTCATCTTTCAAAAAGTTTCTGTGGGACTTTGCAGGTAGTCCTTCGCAGTATTTGACTTCTTTGGGAGTTCTCCTTTTGT
>NW_007431606.1:0-462 GCF_000475195.1 Diaphorina citri
TTACAGCTCTAGCATCACTGAAAGTGCTTCTGTCCACAAATGATCCCAATAGTAGCCCGGGAGGTAAGCGGGATTCTCATGGATCGGGATCTAAGATGAACTCAGCCATGGAACCGAATGGGATTGCGCTCAACATCATTGAACCAATGGTAAGTCAGCTAGTACTCAGCTGATTTTTTACTTTCTATTACTACAGTATAGCTAGCTATACTAGTAATGAAAGTATTGCAATCGGTCCAAATTTTCAAAATCGGGAAATGGTTGGAAATATCCGTTTTGGGACCCCTGATGTCAAAAAAAGTGATTTTTAGCCCATGGTCTGTACGTTACGTACGTACGTACGTACTACAGGTTTAAATGGGAAAGAGTAGAAAGCTGTGAACAAAATATCTCAAGAACGGTTTGTCGTAGAGAAATGTAATTTGGTATGCTATCCCGGTATGGTCCAAGGACGCGACTGTA
>NW_007431607.1:0-462 GCF_000475195.1 Diaphorina citri
TACTAGCACTTTCCCACACTTTCGAATTTTATTTCGATTTTTCCTTGATCGCACCAGTGGCGTGTGTCTCAAAATATAGCTTTTTCCAGTGGCGTGTGGTACTTTACAAAATTTATAGATTTTTTACGATCTATATTTCTATAGTTGGTCCGGTTGGTCCAGTGGTAACGCGCTTGCTTGCCATGCAGAAGGTCCCGGATTCGAATCCCACCATCGACAAAAATTTGTACTCGTTTTTCGATAGCAAATACATATTTCAACGGGTTACTTTCTGGTGTTCTCGAGTTGACCCAGCACCTAAATGGAGAGTATTGTATCTCTTTTCGCCCATCTGATGAGAGGCATACTACGGGATGGACATGCTACGACACAGACCACAAAAAAAAAATAGGTAGGTATGCAACTAGATTCCGACAGATCACTGAAGTTAAGCAACGCTGTGCCTGGTTGGTAAATAGACAG
>NW_007431608.1:0-462 GCF_000475195.1 Diaphorina citri
AGGGATTTTTGCTCCTTTACAGCTGGCCGGACTCCAAGGGGTATGATAAACCCAATGAGGGGGGCTCCACATTGGGTTTATCATGCTTTTAATGTACCAAAAATGAACAGTTGATCAGCAAAAATAGAATAGAATAGAATATACCCTGCTTATACGTCAGCCGAGGAGGAAAATAAGGTTATTTATTGTAGTTTTATGCTTATTATTTGGATATATTGCTTTTTCAATTGATATTTAGTTTTGTTCAATAAAAGTACTCAAATTACCATTACCATAACCTAAGCGATATGCTGTATTATAAACCAATCTCAATTTCATCATGTTTCCCCTTCTGACGTTGTTCCAGAATACACGGACATGGTGCGTCGTTTGCAGCAAATATTCCGCGATGCCGTCAGTCGTTATTTGGACGGCGAGAGGTCCTCAGGGTCCGAAGACGAAGAAGAAATGGCCGTCGAATTT
>NW_007431609.1:0-462 GCF_000475195.1 Diaphorina citri
GGCAGCCACCGGGAAAGCCATGTCCAGGTAAGATACATATGATTGTAGAGTTCTCGTCCTGTTTGAAGCGCGCTACACACTGTCAGAGAAAACTGAACAGTTTACTTTTAGCCCTGCTTGACTGACAAGCACAAGACCAAATTTTGACATCGATAATTCTTAACCAATCACTCTTATCTTAACAGAAACAGGTAGTATACAGCAGGTTTACAGGTAGTTTACTGGACGTTCTTTTGTGTTTCAGGTGTGGAAAGTGTCGCCGCTACATGAAATATATTCAGGCTAAACCATCTCGTCTGCATTGTTCTCACTGTGATGAAACTTACAGCGTCCCTCAGAATGGAAACGTACGCATTTACAAGGTTCGTACCTAGCTCATACTTGTCCATTCATAGAAGCACTGCGCACCATGACCTTCGTAGATTCCAATAAGTTTAACCCATCTTTTGAGGTAGTTTCCCC
>NW_007431610.1:0-462 GCF_000475195.1 Diaphorina citri
AGGAGAAGAAGTGGGAGGAGAAGGAGGAGGAGGGGGGGGGAGGAGAAGTGGGAGAAGGAGGAGGAGAAGAAGGTTTGATAGAGGGAACTAAACTAACAATGGAGGTCTTATCGTCCAAAATCAAAGAGAGCAGGAGGAGAGGATGAAAAGAAAAGCAGCCGTTCTGAGAACGAACCTCATCTGTTTAGGATAAAGTTCGCCCTGGACGGGAATTAAACCCACGACCTAGCGCTTACAAAGCAGGCGCGCTACGTTCCAAGCTAACTAGGCTTCCATTTATTTACAACTTAACAAATATGTAATGTAATGTAAATGCAGTTTCTTTGTGTTATTATGTCACAACTTTGGTGCTCACTGCAGCATTGTAGGATTTTCCCAATATCCTAATCCAATGTTTACCTACCATGCTGGCACCGGTCGCTATGCGCATTTATATGTCATAGCTACTCATTTTCCTCACGA
>NW_007431611.1:0-462 GCF_000475195.1 Diaphorina citri
TTTTTTCCTCTGGTGCTTGTTGATTTTAGACAATACAAGCTAATATTTACCTTGACAGAGGTATAACTCCACCGCCATCCTATTTTGTTGCATGTTTTGTTGGGAATTCGTCGTACGGGAACTTTAAATATCCCGAAGCTTTATTCTGACATTTCTGACCAAACTCTCGACCACTGTACCCGTAATAGTAGAGGTATAGGTGACTACAAAAATTAGTTATGTTATTATGAATTGTACATAACTACTGACGTACTGAGTTGTTTTTCCTGGCACTTGTGCTGTTCCATGTCCGGATAATGTGTCACATGAGTGTCCTGAAACAGGATAAGTTTCATCAATATTAAGTCTTCCAATTATCCTGAAATGATCAATTTTGGTTGCTCATTACACCTAGGCAACCTGCAAGGAAATATGTACTTATCACTAAATCACCACAGGAAACGTATGCAATATTATCTTACA
>NW_007431612.1:0-462 GCF_000475195.1 Diaphorina citri
AGAGAAGAAAAGAAAAAAAAAGTTTCGGAAAAAAATCTACGTGTGTTGATTAGATAGGTAGAGAACATAGGTAAGTAACTTAGGTACTCGTATAGATTTGATAAATATTGTGATGATGGAGGTAGGGCCTTTTACAGAGACTTTTTGGGACTTGAGGAGATGGGAGTTAAGATTTCCCTTAAAATTAAGAGTTACTACATCATCTATCTCCTAGAAGTTCAGTAGGACAAAAGCTTGGAAGGTAACGCGTCCGTCGTGTTAAGCGCTAGGTCGCAGGTTCAATTCCCACCTGCTGGCTTTTTTCTATACTGTCCTTCTACTTTTATTATCGATTTCGGAACGATAAAACAGTTTTTAACAGTTCCCTCCATGATAGGCTCTAATACACTTTCTTCTTCTTCTTCTTCTTCTTCTTCTTCTTCTTCTTCTTCTTCTTCTTCTTCTTCTTCTTCTTCTTCTTCT
>NW_007431613.1:0-462 GCF_000475195.1 Diaphorina citri
TAGGTAGTAACACTCAATCTTTATACATCTCCATTTGTCAGTTTTTGTCACCCATTTGGTACAAAATGAAAGCATTAATACTCATTCTCTTGGAGGGTTTCAGCAGTCATTATATATAAGTTCTGTGATCTCCCCTAGTCTTCTGTGTTCAGTGTACCTCGTTGTTTAGTGTTTACTGTTCCCTGTAGCCCTGATGATGGAGGAAGTGCCTCCGAAACATGTCGGCTTTTAACAAATAAATTAATATAATTCTTTGAAGTTCTGCAAAATATATCTGCCTTTTTGGTTCTCCTTATCAAATTAAGACTCACTGAAAAGTGAACGATAAACTACTTTCAAAATGAAACACGTCATATTTCCGATGACGCAGATGATGTTTCAAATTTTTGAAAAGTAAATCCATAATCCACGAACAAGCAGAAGTTGCTTGACACTTTCATGAAAAGACTCTCTTATCGAACT
>NW_007431614.1:0-462 GCF_000475195.1 Diaphorina citri
AAAAGAACAACGTCTTCACTTGACTAGTAACTTTGGAAACTGTAGGTAATTTTATTTCTACAAGAGATAAAAAACAATTATAAAATACTGTCTCATTAAATCGTCGTATAGGTTCCTTATACTTGTTGGTAATAGAAAGTAAAAACTAACTTGAAATGACAGCTCTGCTTTCAGCAAATCGATAATCTTAAATGTCTATAGCTTTCTAAATTCTCATATTTGATAAGAAGTACATGAGTTCCATTGGAGTATAGTACATGAGTTGGAGTAGTACATGAGTTTTCATTGATTGGAACATTTTCAGCACGTCAAGTGCTTTACATGTCTAAAGTAGAGTGCCGTCGCAACGCTCCAATGATCCTTGAGGAATATTGAGGATTCCTTTGAGGGAAATTTTCATCAGTTAAAGAGAGCTTAGTTCGGAGCAGTGGTGCCCAAACCCCGAACGTTTGGCTGTCCAAG
>NW_007431615.1:0-462 GCF_000475195.1 Diaphorina citri
TTTTTGTTTTTTTTTTTTTTTTTTTTTTTTGCAATCCTGCTGAGGCCAGCCTAGTTAGATTGGAAGTTAGCGCTCCTGCCTTGTAAGCACTAGGTTGCGGGTTCGAATATTGTTCGGGACGAGCTTTACCCTAAACAGATAAGGTTCGTCATCGAATGGCCCTTTTCTCATTCTGTCTTCCTCCTCATTCGATTTCGGGAAGATATTTAGACTTTTCTTCCCTCTTTTCGATTTCCGGACGATAAGACCTACAGTTTCCTCTATGAAACCTCTTGAAAAAGAAAGGGGGGAGGTATACCGAGGTTTTTTTACCTCACCTAAGTGGTTCTAAAAGGGATTTTAAGCGGTGTAGTTTCTTTAGTAACGATATTTATATCTACAATCCTACGGTACAAGAACACGAGAAAATACCTCTAGGTGTACTACATACTCTCAGTACGATTCATTTGTTTACACTTAGTA
>NW_007431616.1:0-462 GCF_000475195.1 Diaphorina citri
TTTTTTTTTTTTTTTTTTTTTTTTTTTTTTGAATTATGTGATATCTTCCTATTTGCACACAGCTCAATCATAGTAAAGAGTTTAGGACTTTAAGATATAATGGGAATTAGGATAATTTCTGCCACATTTTATTAAAATTGGACAAACCGTTTGAAAGTTATAAACAGATTTATGAATGCAAAATCTTCGAATTGAAGGCCAAAAGCTTACACACGGGATTGCCTGCCTATATCTTCTTTATTTATGTATAATTATTACATTTGAACTATTATTTTAATCCCAATCATGATAATAGATAATCTTATCTTATATTATAAGAACGAGATCCATTCACTCATTCACATTTCACATTTCATAGTTCACACACTGATCGCTCTATCTCTATAGAACCACAACACCTAGAAAGCTGAAATTTGGTAGGAATATTCCTTTTGTGGTCTAGGTGTGCAATAAGAAAGGATT
>NW_007431617.1:0-462 GCF_000475195.1 Diaphorina citri
GTGCCGCACTCCTGTGAAGATCCGGCAACGTGTGTTTGCTCGAAGAACGCGCCGTGCCCTTCTGGGTAAGTAATACATGGTATTAGCCCCCCATCTTTGTGGCCGAGTGGTCAAGAGCACTGACTCTCAACCTGGAGGTGCTGGGTTCGAATCCCGGCCAGGACCGAAATTTTCTAACCCTATTTTTCCGTTCTTCGATAGACATGGATGTAAAAGAATGTGCCTTGATGTAATACGAAAGCGGTACCGAGGTGCAATCTGATGAGAAAAAAAAAATCGTAGTGTTAAAGCGCCTAAAAGGGGGAACAATCCATTGTATTATTATTGTATTTCACTTTTTTTTTAAAAGACGAAGCTAATCTTCACCCCGCGAAGCCCTACGAGGGGTTCTGAGCTTCTGAGGGCTATTGTATAAAATATAGTAGTTGTTTTGTTAATGACAAAAAAAAAAAAAAAACAAAA
>NW_007431618.1:0-462 GCF_000475195.1 Diaphorina citri
TATTATGCAAGTTTTAATTAAACTCTACTCATTTAAACCTTTAAATTTTATTTCAACTCATTTAGGATTCTTCCAGTTATTCTTTCAAATGGCACAAGTTTCTAATAGAGCTGTTCGTTTTAATCGGACAGAAAGACTTTCCAAATACCTCCCTGACAGCGTGACCTGCATCTACTGGTAGAAAATGTAGCATGTTGAATCACCCACTTATAAATTGAATGATTTATAAAAGTCTGTAACAGTTCTGTTGGTATACTTTATACTACATACGAAAAAGTGTATACTGTGTAGAAGTGTTGATATTAAATTTGGGGCAACTTCAAGTATATTTCAAAGAGTGTTTATTTTCCCAAGTTACCTTTCAATAATAATTAATATCAATCAAAGACTTCTTCCCTTCTTCCAAAAAATGATTTGATGATGAAAGCTAGGAAACTATTTCTGATGTTGCCCGGCACTTTC
>NW_007431619.1:0-462 GCF_000475195.1 Diaphorina citri
AGAACTGACACGAATGTAAATATTAAAGTCGAAGTTTCTGTCAAAGTTGAATAAAAAATTGGGCTGGACAGATTTTCGAACAGCAAGGCGTGGGTTTACCGTAAGTTTATGTTGGTTGTAATATTGTCACATCCACCAAAAAATATCTTTTCTTGGTTAATGTGATTGTTGGAACGGAATGGTCCCAAAATGTTTTCTTAGTTTCGTAGAAGGCAGATCCACTTCTCGTTCTTCTTCTTCTTCTTCTTCTTCTTCTTCTTCTTCTTTTTCTTCTTCCTCCTCCCAATTTTTGCTTATTTTTCTCTATCTCTATTTCTTTTTCTCTCTTTCCTCCTCCATTTTCTCGTCTGCATTTTACTTCGTAGAAGGCAGTTCCACTTCTCGTTCGTCTTCTTCTTCTTCTTCTTCTTCTTCTTCTTCTTCTTCTTCTTCTTCTTCTTCTTCTTCTTCTTCTTCTTCTTC
>NW_007431620.1:0-462 GCF_000475195.1 Diaphorina citri
CTAACATTAACCTGCCACTGGTCACTGTCCATGCCTACGTTCAACCTAACATTAACCTGCCACTGGTCACTGCTCATGTGTACATTAGCCTGCCACTGGTCTCTGTCCATGCCTACGTTCAACCTAACATTAACCTGCCACTGGTCACTGCTCATGCCTACGTTCAACCTAACACTAACCTGCCACTGGTCACTGCTCATGCCTACGTTCAACCTAACATTAGCCTGCCACTGGTCACTGCTCATGCCTACGTTCAACCTAACACTAACCTGCCACTGGTCACTGCTCATGCCTACGTTCAACCTAACATTAGCCTGCCACTGGTCACTGCTCATGCCTACGTTCAACCTAACATTAACCTGGGTTAGGTTAGGTTAGGTTAGATTAGGTTAGGTTAGGTTAGGTTAGGTTCTTTAGAACATGTGCACGGGACCGAAATATGTTTGTTACGAAGCGAAACGG
>NW_007431621.1:0-462 GCF_000475195.1 Diaphorina citri
AACACGTGGACAAAATAGGAGCCCATGAGGAACTAGGACATAAGGAGATTCATGATATCAAACATGTTGAAGGTACGTACGTCAAAGTCTGAAAAACCAGGATTTTGTCCATTGATTTTGGTGAAATCCATCGGAAATCTATTGATTTTGGTAAAATGAAGGGGGAAATAAGGTCAAACTCTCGCCCTCCCAATTACCAGACTTTGATGGCTATTTCACCAATATTTCGTGTCACCGGTTGTACAAACAGGCCGGGATTGATATCTTGACCTTCAAACAAGTCCCGGAACTCTAATGGCCCATCTTACCACTGAGAGTTAACATAGTGTCAAGGATGTCAATGTCACCCATTTGATTTACACAGACCAGTATTTCGCTCTGGATTAACTGAAAAATCTCTGCGTGGTAAGGCCATCAGGCTTTTTTGCCTCTAGAGACCTTTCCGCTGGGTTTTCCACCAGA
>NW_007431622.1:0-462 GCF_000475195.1 Diaphorina citri
ATTTGCTCTCTTGAAAACTCATTACTCGACAAAATCATAGAGTTCCAACTAATACCTAAACTAAATGCGAAGTGAAAGTTTTTTTGACGGGAGTTGGGGAACCCTCTTCTGAGTGAAAGGTTCCAAAGGGTAAACGTGTGTTGGAATTTGCCTATTGCCCCTGACTAACCTACTTCCTTTTAATAGGAGGCACTGTTAGCCCAGAGATTTCGTCCATTTGTTGAGGGACACGGGATAGACATGCTAAGACACAGACCCGTACAATTCAAAAATGACGGTGATGTACCCTAGGTTAGTCATGTTGTTGTTGTTGTAGCGGCCTTAGCTTTCGCCGAATGGCGATAGCAGAGTAAAGAAAAGATGTCTTTTTGTATCTGCTATAGGTACACCGGGGTGATGGTCTCTAGCTCTAGCCATGTTAAATTGGCTCGTCCTGAACCGCAGTCAACCATCGTGAGGACT
>NW_007431623.1:0-462 GCF_000475195.1 Diaphorina citri
GAGAAACCTTGGGAAACTTGATTCCTTTTGTTTTCACAGACTAGATTTTACTACTTTGTCCTGAAAACTAGCTGAACATTTTTGGTCTGGATTCATTTGAGAATCAGCTCTAGACATTCAAACTTGTGCTCTGTGTACGAAAATTTTCCTCACATTCAAATTTCTAGGCTTGAGGTTAACTTACGAATAACTCCCATCTTGGTCTATTTGTTATTGTTTTGCCAATTTTGTCTGGATGTAACCCAGGACATCCGGTGTGCAAGCCTAGCGTGATACAAGCTGAAGGTTGTATGTACCTAATTAGCATGATAGCAAATAGCAACACCACAAGCCATTCTAAGTGAGGTAGGGTAGAAAACTTAGGTCGGTATGTTGCCTAGGTAGGCACTATTGTTACCCTATTCAATCCCTCTCCTCACTCATTTATCACCAAACTTTTGTTTTTGTATTCTGTATTTTTTT
>NW_007431624.1:0-1728 GCF_000475195.1 Diaphorina citri
TGCACCGAAAATCAGAAATTTAAATTCCAAAAATTCAAAATTTCCCGCGTATCAGATTGTTTACAAAAAAATAATTGCGCCTTCAAAATCTACTAAACACTTCCCGCAATACAAAAATCTTATGTTGCGCCTTCGACATTTTGGTTATGCAATGTGTCAGTATTAAGAGATCTACTCGTTGTGACCCCATTTTAGGACTTGTTGGTCCATGAATTTTGATATTCGCATCTGCTCTTGCTCAGATCTTGAAAGTTCATGTCGGTACAGTCGGTAGACCTTGGGGTCTACGGTCTCATGTTTTCCTATTATCAACAATAACTTTGCACGTTTTCAGGTTCAAATCTGGAGACGAAGTTACGACGTTCTTCCTCCTCCAATGACCAAAGATCACAAGTACTACCAGGATATCATCACCAATCCTAACTTCAAAATTGACGGCCCTAATGAGGACCAATTTCCTCACACGGAAAGCCTGAAGGAGACCATAATGAGAGTCCTACCCTACTGGAATGAAAACATTGCTACCGAGATTAAACAGGGGAAGAAAGTCCTAGTGGTCACACATGGGACTTCACTGCGTGGTCTGGTGAAACATATTGAACGTAAGTCTCTACGTGAACCTGTCTAACACCCATATTTTAGAACAAAATGCTGGCTCTCAGCAAATGCTCAAGCATCAATTAGCCAGCCTAGTTAGCTTGGTTGGTAGCGCGTCTGCCTTGTAAGCGCTAGGCCGCGGGTTCGATTCCCGCCCGGGGGCGGATTTTATCCTGATGGGATAATGTTCGTTCTCGAAACGGCTGACTTTCCTCCTATCCTGTCTTCCTTCTCCCTTCGATTTCGGGACAATAAGACCCTAGCAGTTACAGTTCCCTCTGTCAAACCTCTTTTAAAAAAAAAAAACATCAATTCCAAGCATCTGATTAGCCAAAATTTGCTTGAGACTGATCTGAGACCGAGAATTTTTGTTCATAAATATGAGTAAATCTTTCTTACTTATAATGCCGGCTACACGTACTCTGACCGTCTGAACGTTTGTGGCGGAAAAAGCTCGAGACCTAGGTCTGTCAGATCGTCTGAGAAACCGCGGTCTGAAGCTTTTCCCGTCGCACTAGTGTTCAAACTGTTTGACAGACCTACATATAAGCGTCAGTAGCGGGTATAAGACCACGGAAGAGAGGGGATTAGAAAGCCAGCCGATGAAGTTCACTCCGGCAAGAAATCGAATTCGCGATCTAGGGTTTCCTAGGCAGGCGCGCCACCTGCCAATCTAAAGGTAATGTTACACCAAGCGCGCATCGTTTGCAATCATTTTTCCACAAACATTGGCTTGCAAACAGCGTTCGTGTGTGCGCGGAGTTGATCCGGCTGCTGTCGGTTTTTCAGGTAATGTTTGAGCTTCACAAAGGTGACAAAGGAGAAGTATTAGGTGATTATCTACGGTGAAAGAGGTACCGAAAGCTGTGACAGAGAAGCAGTTGTATCTCCTTGGGGGGACCGCTCCAAACCACCCACAGTCTAATCGTAGGTCAAATATGTGTTTCCCCTACCGTCACCTTTACAACTCAAAGTACTAAAGCCGTAGTGACTCAAAGACTTTAATAAGTTTATTTTAAATATGGTAATATGGATGTAGTCGTTCCTCCATCCATTTTTTTTTTGTAACGAGGAAATTCCACTACAATATGGTTCGCGCGTAACAAAACGTTTGTTACGCGCGAAACCACA
>NW_007431624.1:9634-10490 GCF_000475195.1 Diaphorina citri
AGTTGTGAGGTCTTGAGAAACAGAAAATAAAATTTATAAAAATTACAAGTCAAAAATAAACAAAGAATTTATGGTGGGAAAGGGACGTTTTATGAAAAGTAAAATCCCATCCCCCTACTGTTGTCATGGGATTTTTCTCGAAAAATCTCGTCCTCAACACGCTCCCCTGTGCTAGATCCAACACCTTGCACCGAAAATCAGAAATTTAAATTCCAAAAATTCAAAAATTCCCGCCTATCAGATTGTTTACAAAAAAAAATTGCGCCTTCAAAATCTACTAAACACTTCTCTCAATACAAAAATCCAATGTTGCGCCTTCGACATTTTGATTATGCAATGTGTCAGTATTAAGTTGTGACCCTATTTTAGGACTTGTTGGTCCATGAATTTTGATATTCGCATCTGCTGTGATCTGCTCTTGCTCAGATCTTGAAAGTTCATGTCGGTAGACCTTGGGGTCTACAGTCTCATGTTTTCCTATTAGGTATCAACAATAACTTTGCACGTTTTCAGGTTCAAATCTGGAGACGAAGTTACGACGTTCTTCCTCCTCCAATGACCAAAGATCACAAGTACTACCAGGATATCATCAGCAATCCTAACTTCAAGATTGACGGCCCTAATGAGGACCAATTTCCTCATACGGAAAGCCTGAAGGAGACCATAATGAGAGTCCTACCCTACTGGAATGAAAACATCGCCACTGAGATTAAACAGGGGAAGAAAGTCCTAGTGGTCACACATGGGACTTCACTGCGTGGTCTGGTGAAACATATTGAACGTAAGTCTCTACGTGAACCTGTCTAACACCCATATTTTAGAACAAAATGCTGGCTCTCAGCAAATGCTCAAGCAT
>NW_007431625.1:0-462 GCF_000475195.1 Diaphorina citri
GTACATATCAACAGTAGAAAAATATTGGAGTTCAACAATATTTTTTCAGTCCCTGAAAGGCCAATTGAGCTAACAGCATGTTAAGTTCCATTTGATTTGTATAGGGCTGTTATCTGTTTAGCTAACAAGCTGTTAGGGGCCAAAAATAAGGTTAGCAAACCCACCATAAGTCTTGGAAACTTAGATATGTATGTAGATAGATTCGAACTGAAATCCTTTTGGAACAATAATTTCTCTGTGACTTTATTGTGATGTTAAAATTGTAAACAGAAAATTTCATTATTATTATTTTCATCCCCCCCCCCTCTGAAGGTGATCTACCAGTCAACCATTTTCTTGTTTTAAGTGTTATATTTTTTGATTTGCATGTTTTTGCAATAGTGATCTAAATTTTGTCATTTTATCTTATGTAGTAGGTACTGACTCGTTTTTTTTTTTTTTTTTTTTTTTTTTTTTTTTTTT
>NW_007431626.1:0-462 GCF_000475195.1 Diaphorina citri
CGGGCGGGAATCGAACCCGCGGCCTAGCGCTTACAAGGCAGACGCACTACCAACTAAGCTAACTAGGCTGGCAAATGTCTGAATTTAAAGCATCGTTGGGTATGTATCTGGTTTCTAAGGCCGACCACATAGAGTCATAAACACTTACAGATTTACCTGACAGGTGTATCTGTTCAAGTAATCCTGTACGTGTGTGACCTGCCTTTTGGTCTACCAGACAAATCTGGCCAGTGAGTGCGGTTGCTTTCAAAAACGTGCTCTTGGATACTGACGACGCCCCTTTACAGGTCTTCAAATCAGGATTTCCATGGTATGACGCGACGGATCCCTAGATAAAGACTGACGGTTAACGATTGCTGTCGGAAGAATATACCTCTAGGTGTCAAAAACTTACCGGTCAAATATTGACGGAACCCCGACGTCCACGTCCACTGGGGGTTTCCCTCTTTCCTCGAATAGAGA
>NW_007431627.1:0-462 GCF_000475195.1 Diaphorina citri
AAAAAAGAGAGAGAGAGAGAGAGAGAGAGAGAGAGAGAGAGAGAGAGAGAGAGAGAGAGAGAGAGGAAGATAAAGGGAAGGAGCCAAAGTTGGAAATAATTTTCTTGTTCTTAAAAACTGTCAAATGTAATAATTTTTATTTTATATTTTTTGATGTTACGCTTTTTTTTTTTCTTTTTTTTTTTTAATGCTTACAGGGTGTTAGAATTTAAGTATTTATCAATTTACCTATTTATTATTACTATTTTTATGTATAAAACACCAAGGATTGACAAGCATTGTTACGGTAATAGGTTTTTTAATAGGTAGTACATTTTTTTTTTACACATATTTACGGGAAAAAAATCCCAGTTTGACATTTATTTATGGAAAAAAAAAATATTTATTATTGTGGAAATTTTATTTATTATTATTTTTATGGTGTACTTTTTATTTAAAAAAAAAAAAAAAAAAAAAAAAAAA
>NW_007431628.1:0-462 GCF_000475195.1 Diaphorina citri
AGACATTAAAGGGGTGAAGATTTAGCTCATAGAGGTGTGCTCAAACATAATCAACCAACAGTTGAAACTATGTTATTGAAGCAGTCAGTCAACACTGATTGATGTCAATCAACCTTGTGGACACACCTTACTGGTACATCAAAATAATGGGTCTCATGCTGGGGTTTACTGACTTGGGATTGAGACAAAACAGGGATTTCCCTATACTTAATAGCCAGGTCAACCTTGTTTGGTATAAACTCAATCCTGAAACAATCCACGGTGGTAAAACTCGAGCTTAGTCACACACTCAAAGTTATTAAATTTGTTATGTGACCAAGCATTCCAAGCAAATAGAAAATGCTCTGATTGCTTAGGATCAATCACTCAAAGAAAACGGAGGATACTATCTATGTTCTCTTATGGATTCTTACCTTCAATATGAATAGGATGATACTGAAGTGGCTATTATCCAATCTAGTA
>NW_007431629.1:0-462 GCF_000475195.1 Diaphorina citri
TAGGTAAAAGGACGGTCACCCATTTTAAAACTAACCTAGCTCGGCATGGCTTAACATTAGTGACTTCAGAATATCGTAGAAAGAAGCGCCTTTACACAATGGACATGTGTGCCAAGTTTAGTTGACATTGGTCAAACGGTGAAAATAAATAAAATAAGCGTATGGCATATTTGTCTGGGATGTCGGTTAGATTTCGGACGCCAGAGTTGATATTTTTATTTGGTTTAACGTTCATTACGAGATGGGGGTTTTGCCCTCCAGGCATTGGCCTACCTTACCAACTACTCATATTAACCTCATGCAGCCTGAGGGGGGCCGGGAAAAGCCAGCATCACAAAAGGCACAAACAGACAGACAGAAGGACAGACAGCTCTATTTTATTTATTGGAAGTAAAAAAAAAAAAAAAACCTTGAATGTTAATAAGAAAGATTTGAAACTGAAAACAAGAAGGACAGACAGCT
>NW_007431630.1:0-462 GCF_000475195.1 Diaphorina citri
TTTTTTTAGCCGCCATTTTGAAACGGGATCGACCGTTACGGGATTACAGTACATCCTAGAGAAAAAGTGTAAATTTATAAAATGTAGGAAAGAAAAAAACAAACAACTTTCTAATGTATTATTATTATAAAAAAATTAGCTGAAAAGAGATATTATAAGAAAACCTCTTTTTTGGCCGCCATGTTCGAAAAACCCTTACGGTACGGGATTACGGTACATCCTAGAAAAAAAGTGTAAAACTATAAAATGTAGAAAACAAAAAAATAAACAACTTTTCAATTCATTGTTGTTGGAAAAAAAATACCGGAAACGAGATATTGTGAGAAAACCTCTTTTTTGGCCGCCATATTGGAAAAATCATTACGGTACGGGATTACGGTACAACCTAGAAAAAAAGTGTAAATGTACAAAATGTAGGAAATATAAATATAAAAAACTTTCTAATTCATTGTTATTAGAAAA
>NW_007431631.1:0-462 GCF_000475195.1 Diaphorina citri
TACATATGTTCTGGCCTCGATAACAATATTCTTGCTCGTTTTTTGGAGATTCTCTGTTAATTCGTCTTATTAAGAAAAGACAAGTGATAATAGTGACTGTCAGTTCCAAGTCATAAACGTCAATTATAACGAAAATAACAATGCGCCCATCTCGCAGTTTATGAGCGTCTGCTTATTTCTCTCTCTTCTCTCTTTTTTTTCGACAAAATAATCTCCACGGAATTTTTATATCATCATTTCTCCCGATGAAAACAAATACTTAATAATAATAAAGTAATAATATGGCTGGGTTTTACTTCCACAAACAAGCTCGTTTAGCAAAGTACAAGTAAAGGTAAAGGATAAGAAAAGGCAGTTAGATCTCGGGGTAAGTAGAGTATCAACGTACCTATGATTCATCCAGATGGATATGGCAGCAATGAGTCATCAACCCAAAATGAAAGAACCAATCAGAATGCGAGA
>NW_007431632.1:0-462 GCF_000475195.1 Diaphorina citri
AAACCACTTACCCTCATAGAATGTGGCGAGATGTTTTTCCAAGCTCCAAGTTGAGTAGAGAACTGCCAGTTTGGTCAGAACATTCCTTGCACTCATATCATCGGTATCTTGGGCAAACTCTAGGAGCTTCTTCACGGCAAACCTCTGCAAACCGGAATTATCACAAAATAGAATATTAGAACCCTATTAAAAAAGCCAACCCCATTTTAGTTCTGTGAACTGTAGACTTCACTCGGACTCTTTTGCCGAAGCTGACACGTACTTATGAATACAATTCATATACACCGAAATAGAAAAGAAGGTACTAAGTAAATTTAATTAAAATCGGATCAAACGATCGCGAGTTATAGCGGAACAAACATCCAAACCAAATGCAAAACTATCGAGTCAAAGCGTAGGCACAAGACAGGCGTTACCTTCCAAGCTAAAACTAGGCTGGGCTTCCATTCTCATAAAGAATAC
>NW_007431633.1:0-462 GCF_000475195.1 Diaphorina citri
GACACGGCACCAGTCATTCATTCCACCCTGTCTATTGAGCACAAACACTGCGGACTCAAGTTACACTGATGCAACCAACTTCGGTGCTGACGTGCTGATTTAGCACCAAGTGGATCAGCAAACTAGATATCTCATGGCGTCAGTAAAGCAGTCTTCTTCCTGTTATTTTGCAGTTGTCAATCTAAACATATACCTTCTAGTTGTCAATCTAAACAAACTTTGTCGTTTTGTGAAAAAATGTCTCGGGAATGTAAATATTTACATAAAAATCTTATCCTCCTCCCTTCGATTTTTATAAAAATTCTGCAAATATTTATAAACATATTTCTTCCTCGGTTCATACGTGTTTTGTAGCCGGTTTTTTTCTCTCAACATCCTCGCTCTTAATGTGATAATTACATTCAAGATTCACACATGGCCTTGTTGCTTTGGGTGTAAATAAATAAAAAATAAAAACTCAAG
>NW_007431634.1:0-462 GCF_000475195.1 Diaphorina citri
ACTAGAGTTCCCATTAGAGTATTTAAGATGACCAAGGTGTCTTTCCTATGTAACTTTTCACGAGGAATCGATTGGTGTGCATGTCAGGTCTCTAGGAATAACAATTTACAAATTATCCCTTTGTAACGAGCCAAAGTCCAAACATTTTCAATGTTAAAAAAAGCAATTGGGTACCATTTTTTGTGAAATTCGATGTAGATTTCTCTGTGGTCAATGGTCATGGATTCGGTATTAAGATTTTAAGTCTCAAATGAAATACTTACTACTACCACCTTTGTTTGGAATGTTCTTTGATATTCAATTGGCAAGTCCTGAAATTGCAAGGTGTAATTTTTCTTCTTACCTACATGAATAGGTTAGCATTTCATGTTTCATTATCTGTGAAAGAGAAAACAGATATTTTGTGAATTCTGTGAAAGAAAAAACTGATATATTTCAATTACCCTATAAACAAACTGCCAA
>NW_007431635.1:0-462 GCF_000475195.1 Diaphorina citri
CTCCTAACCCTAAACAATATAAACAATAGAGCAGTGGAAGTGCTTATAGTATGACTATTTTAGCTTGAGATTTTTTCGTAGCAATGCTCAAAAAAAAATGGAAATGAAGAAAAATTCGTGCAGTGTGAACGGGTTCTGTAGAGAAGTTTTGAGGAATAATCAAACTGTGGGTGGGTTTCACCAACCTACTTTTTAGCCCTTAACAGCCTGTTAGCTTACTTAACACCCCTGTTAAGCCTACACAAATCAAATCGATCTTAACAAACTGTTATCTTAACATGTCAAGGGCTGAAAAAATAGTTTCTAGTTCCTCCATGAGAACTCGGCACTTCCTAGATCAAAATAAGGGTAGGGTTTCGTTTTGCCCCGGAGTACCATTTTGCCTCGTAGTACGTTTGGCAACATTGCTTTGTCTTCTGATGACTCATCGGCCTCAATTCTCAACCTAAATGAAACACACTG
>NW_007431636.1:0-462 GCF_000475195.1 Diaphorina citri
TGCCTATCGCACACGACCTTTGGTATTTCTTTAACAAGGGAATCAAATGACCTTGCCTGTATTTATTTGAATTTAAATGAAATGAACTAATATGGTGTCGTGGAAATTTTGGGGGTGGCTTCTCAACCTTGACAGAACGAAATTGAGGAGCTACTAGCTATAGGTTGAAATTCTAGCGATCAAATCAAAGGCGTTCTAGCACCAAAGTCTTTTTTTAGGCTAAGTGGCAGGGTTCTCACTACTCACTTAAGTGAGCTCTTCCACCCAACTGACCCAACCACTAATTTTCCATATTTGGATTTTAATACATTTTCCTCTAGTAAAAAGTCCTAAAAATGACTTAATGATCCCCATCAGTTGATAAGATTATTCCAGGCCACAAATTACATTAAAAAAAAACCACCCTCTCAAATATTAATAAAAAATGAAATGTGAGCACAACATTTGAAGCGCCCCAACGAA
>NW_007431637.1:0-462 GCF_000475195.1 Diaphorina citri
CAATCAATGAATCCGGACTGAATTTTAGAATTTTACATTTTGCTGTCTAGCACGGAACATTCATGATTTCAGGAGAAATAATTATAAATGTCTACCTATTTATTTTTATTCAGAGGTAGGTAGTACTCAAGTTGCTATTAACAATCAATCTAACACAAACTATGTATGTAATAAACTTATCTGTTCTTTAGGAAAAACTTTTTGTGGGTAGGTATATTACTATCAGCTAAAACTTACTTAGGGAAGAAGAAGCAGAAAAAAAAATATTAAATTATCAATTTTCTGTTTGAATTATCAAAAGTATTTGTATATTTTTCAACTTACCCCTCAAGACTATGAAGACAAGGAGATTAGTGGAAATTCTCCTTTTTCCATGCATTTTCAATGTTCAAAAAATCACCTAAAAAAAGTTTTCTTTGATGTCGAGCTTAGTAAAATATGGTAGGTAACTACTCCTTCTTG
>NW_007431638.1:0-462 GCF_000475195.1 Diaphorina citri
CGGACATAAATATCTAAGTAGGTAACTTTACAACTACCATTATCTAGGTATGTAAATGGGCAAACACAATAATAATCAGCAATACCTATATGCTTAGGTTATTGGAACCGTTTCAAATTGCTCGTTGTTGCAGCCCACTTTACAACTAATAGAGGTGCATTAGCTCTTACATATGCTTAGGTTATTGGAACCGTTTCAAATTGCTCGTTGTTGCAGCCCACTTTACAACTAATAGAGGTGCATTAGCTCTTACATAAAAGACAAGATAAAGCAACTCCTAAGAATATACGTTTAACCAGATTTAACATTTAACCAGATGCAAAGTACATAGAAACCAGTGGCAACTCCTATAAACAACCTTGGGGAGCACCACTTTCCTTCCCCCTTCCGTAGAAAACCGTAGAAAGACGGGTTTTTCTCACCCTTTTTTATCACTTATCGAACATAGTAAGAAATTAAGGC
>NW_007431639.1:0-462 GCF_000475195.1 Diaphorina citri
GTGGCGCAGTAGGTATTGTGTGTGTTTGTCTGTCCTAATTAATTGTTGGAAACAGACTTTGAGAAATAAATAGGTACCATAGGTTTTCATCCTTATTTTAGTAAAATGCACTTGGTAGGATCTGGTACCTACTAAGTGCATCTTGTTAAACCCCTAGAAGTGTTATTATTTTATTTATTCTCATCATTATTATTATGTTGTTTAGTATCATGTACCCACTTATGTGATTTAATTATTTTGTATTGCTACCTTGTACCAATTTACAAAAATAAAAATAAAGCACTTTATTAGATTACATTACATAGAAAAATGATAAATACATATCATATAGAAAAAGTAAAAATGAAAAGAATAGACACCTAAATGGTCCAAAAGCTCCAGAAAAGGAAGCAGACTCAAGCCACAAGGTAGCAATCGCGAGTTCCTGATGGTACCTACAATCGGACCAGAAATACTGGATTT
>NW_007431640.1:0-462 GCF_000475195.1 Diaphorina citri
ACTCAGGCTGTCGTTCAAACTCATGTCTTTCCAAATTCTGTGAAAGAGGAGAGGACAAATTTAGTTTCTTGAGAATCTAACGTTCTCATTTTCATTCTTATGCAAATCCCTTTCCAACTGCAAGAAACTTTGTCGTCAAATGAAAACGTTTACTCCTAAAATCTATCAAGCTTGTCGGGAGGAGCGTGAACGTCAAGAGTTTAAAGCGCCAGCCGGCCTATCTTAACGCGAAACAGAGTTTCACGGTTTTTGGCATTTTCGTTTCAACTTTTCTCCCACTTCAATTCATTTCTAGTTCAAGATTTAACCTTTGATCGATAAATTTCTCATTACAACTCGGACGTAAAACCACGAAAAAATTGAATATGAACGAAATCTAAGACCTTGAGAGACTTACTCATAGAATCTGCCCTCGATGTCTGCCATGCGTTGAAAGTACGTCATGGCCGCGGACCCATTGAG
>NW_007431641.1:0-462 GCF_000475195.1 Diaphorina citri
GTAAAAATCGGACAGTCACTCATCCAGATATCAACCAAAGTCAATGTTGCTTCGAACTTCGAAAGAAAAATTTTCAAAAAAAAAAATCATTTTTTTTCATACTTTATATGATTCCTTATCACACGGGGAGTATTTTAAGATAGGAAATTTTTGGTCGAAAATTGGCCGCCGTAGGCGGTTCGATTTTGGACGTTTAAAAAAAATTAAAAAAAAAGTTCAATTTTTTTTTGTTTTATTTTAATTTATTTATTTATTTATTTATTTGATTACACGCTAAGCATCACGGCCATGTGTGTTATTTTAATTTATATCAAATAAATTGTTGTATTACTTACTTATATGTAATAAAGAAACCAAGTTCAATTCATTTTTTAAATACCTAGGTACTCTTCTTATTTTCCCCTCATAGTCCGACCGCAGTTTGGATGTCGCTTTCACCCGACCCAAAAATGCTTGACCGCA
>NW_007431642.1:0-462 GCF_000475195.1 Diaphorina citri
GTGGCAATGGTTCCACTCTTTGAAAAAGGTTGAACGGCCGGGGCGGTAGAACTTTATGTTAGATTGAAGATTCTGTAACTTTGTGAAGGTCCATCTTGACTAGGTAGGTTGAAATGATAAACATATACTTCTTCATAAATAGTGAAGAAGTATATGTTTATCATTTCAACCTACCTAGAACTTTATGTTCCAAGATATTCAAAGATGTCCATTTGTCCATTGAACTCGAAACGGTCTGTGTGCAAGTACTTCAACGGGCACAATAACACCAATAAACTTTTTGATAAACATTACTTTTCCAATTATTTGTTAGGTTTATATTAGACATCCTATGTATTAACATTATTCTTATCGTTTTTATTATTATTGGATACTAATACCTAGTATCCAATAATAATAAAAACGGTAAGAATAATATTACTTTTCCAGTATTTCGTTGTCTACTCTCTGTAGCGTCCATAC
>NW_007431643.1:0-462 GCF_000475195.1 Diaphorina citri
TGTCTCTGGCTTTATCAACTGTACTACAGGGACTATTTTAAGGTGGGGGACTAAACTACGAAACTATACCGATCGACATTGGAATCTATGTAAAGTACATACTACATACCTAATAATTAAGTAATTCTAATTAAACTAGGTAGGTGAAATTAAAGGGGATTCTGGTAGAAAAAAGGGCAAATTTTGAGGACAGAGGAAGTAGTGTGAAATCCATTCAACAGTCCCAATCGAGGCGCTTCCCCTCTATCATTCTATGAGGGGGAGTTAGAAGACCTAGTAGCAATGATGAGGCTCATTAGTAGACAAATGAACGGTTCATTAGTATAGGATGACATGAGAGAGAGGGGAGGGGGGAGAGAATGGATAAATGGAGAAGAGAGGGGGAGAGAGAAAAGAGAGATGCAGAGATGAGAAGAGGGGAGGAGAGAGATGGAAAGGAGGGACGCAAAGAAAGATGTAGGG
>NW_007431644.1:0-462 GCF_000475195.1 Diaphorina citri
CGAACATCGATGTTTTATTTTTCGATGTTCGATGTTTTTGAACGTCTGTGGTATTATTAGAAAAAGTCTGTGGAAAGGGCTTTCTTTTGTTTACAAGTTTACATTATTTTGTCCCGCTTTATATTTTACAATATTTTTGCGAAAAACATCGAAATCCCGATAATATCGAACATCGAAGTTTTTGATTACGATACATCGGATACTCGATATATCGAAGTTTAAAAACATCGATGTATCGAACATCGATGTTTTCATCTCGATGTCCCAACCCTAGGAAGCACCCTAGGGTTGATTGAAAGGTGGTTGAAAAAAGCCGACCCTGACCACGGGAAAAGTCGAGGAAGAAGAAAATTACCTTTTTTTCTAGGGTTGAATTTAAAAAACCAACTGCCAGCCTAGTTAGCTTAGTTGGTAGTGCGTCTGCCTTGTAAGCGCTAGGCCGCGGGTTCGATTCCCGCCCGG
>NW_007431645.1:0-462 GCF_000475195.1 Diaphorina citri
GAAACTCTAGCAGAAGTGAACATTTTAAACTTTGCTTAAGTTTGTTACTACTGCAATGTATCTTTAGAATTCAATACGTTATTTACAAAAATGTATTTGGCTTCGAAATTTTGATTTGTTGAAAACAATGACGGCCAAGCGTTCTGTAATAACAATTGGAACACGTTACCTATGTGTTAACAGTTCACCCAGTATGAACCGAAGTATCATTAAAATGAAAACATTCGAGCACCATTATTTATTGATAATAAGTTCCCTATTTGTTTTTTTATATATACCTACGCTTCGCAAGTCGTAGACTTATATGGCAGAAGTATAAATTCGGTTTTTTAACAATTGAAAAGGGAATATTGTTTACAGAAGCAGTATTGTGAAGGATGTACATAGTGAACATGGAGAAGTCCATGAAATGAAGGGCCCTAGGATTGACACACTGCTATTGTTTGAGAAATTTTATTTCTC
>NW_007431646.1:0-462 GCF_000475195.1 Diaphorina citri
AGCTGGTTGAGGGTCATGAACTCGTTACTATCAGCTGGTTGAGGGTAATGAACTCGTTACTATCAGCTGGTTGAGGGTCATGAACTCGTTACTATCAGCTGGTTGAGGGTCATGAACTCGTTACTATCAGCTGGTTGAGGGTAATGAACTCGTTACTATCAGCTGGTTGAGGGTAATGAACTCATGACTATCAGCTGGTTGAGGGTCATGAACTCGTTACTATCAGCTGATTGAGGATAATGAACTCGTTACTACACTGGGAGGCAAAATTAGCCGGACGCTCGTATTTTTTGGTTTTTCTCAAACTGCTGTTCAGTGTTCAATTTTTTTCGGGAAAACCATCATTAATGTTATTTGTTGTAAGGTTTAAAACTTATCCGCAAGCCGCATACCTACATAATCTGCGAGTAAAAAAAGAAAAATCAAAAACAAGGATCAGTTTTTTTGCTGAAAATGCATGTT
>NW_007431647.1:0-462 GCF_000475195.1 Diaphorina citri
ACGTGTAAAGATCTCCTAGTCCCATTTATTTCATAAGTTGAACAATTCCATTTGTAATAGGTAATCTAATAATAAAACTTTGTTTTTATTTTTGTTTATTTTTTATTTTACCTGGTTTGTTTCATTTATTTCTAAAAACTGAGTTCGGTTAGTGACCATAAATAATAGAGAAAGGTAGACTGACAAAAGGTACGTCACAAATATAATTAAGAACAGGGACGTTAAAAGTTAAAAGAAATTTCCAAAAAGTTTGTAGGCTTTTTATATCGATTTATTGTTCATCTCATATGTGGAACATGGTCATACTACACTTGCCTGCACAAAAAGCGACTCAAGCTTAAAAATATTGAAATTCACTCTTCGTTCATGCTTCATGAGCCTTTTAGTAACGTATGCGCACAAACACATTAATGCGTTGCCTGCGAGGGAGCTTTGCTCGGGACATTTGATGTGACGTCATCG
>NW_007431648.1:0-462 GCF_000475195.1 Diaphorina citri
CTAGGATTGGATGGAAAATAAAAAGCCTTAGAATTTTTTTTCTCCTCTCCTCCTCTCTTCTCCCTCTATCTCCTCAACTACCTACCTCGAAACTTTTTTCTTCAGGTAACCAAGATGGAACAACCATAAGTAACCTTACCAACACTTTCTCTTTTCCAAAAATGTTCTAAACGCAGAACATTTATTAATATGTCCTGGCCTTTCAAACAACGACAACTTGGTAGCAAAGTATTGGGATGCACGAGGGAAAATGACCTAATCGTCAACTCTGAGCATTTGAAAACAACAACAACAACACTTTCTCGGTCAAAATTAGTTAGTTTTGTCCAATCTTGGATAAGGTAAAGGAAAAAGGCATCCCCTTTTACCTTGAAATCTAGCTCACAACGATTCAAAATTGCTTACAACTGGTCATTTTTTCGACATTCCAACCAGCCTACAGGTAATTCACAAAGTTCCCAC
>NW_007431649.1:0-462 GCF_000475195.1 Diaphorina citri
TGCCCGAATAGGACTGAAAAGTCCCTTTACCCCAGCAGTCTAAACAAGGTCTCGTATATTTGATGGGTTAAAGAATACCTGTATCAGTAACAATTCAGTAAAAAGACCTTTCTTAACTTAATAGGTAAGTAACAAACTACAAAAGATAATACCTAATATCAGTAACAATTAACTATACCTGCACAATAGTCCCAGTAGTGGAGTTACAATGACATGGGATGAATTGGATTCATAACTTAGGATTAGGATACTTAAATCTCAGAAGCGACACACACAAAATAATTGAAGAAGTTAGCCTGGACGGTCAATTTTCTGGGCAGTCAAGGAATCTATGGTAAACATGACAATAATGACAAAGCTTTCAACCTATTTGATAAAGGTCCGTAGCCCATAGCAGACTGTGGACTACCATCACTTAAATTTGTTAAAGCAGTGGAAAATCTATCTTCTTCTATCTAGAGC
>NW_007431650.1:0-462 GCF_000475195.1 Diaphorina citri
ATATCTAGTGTAAGTCCTCAAAGCGCGGGGCCCGTGGCAGTCTGCCATTCTGCCTTATGGGTAATCCGGCCCTGACTGACTACGGATTTTTTTTTTGTTTCAAGTGGTACCTAATCAACCGAACGGGACGTTTTTTTCCCGTCTAGTGTGAGCAGTGGCCTATGGCAGCAAGTGTGGACGTCCAAAGCGGAATCTCTTTCGTGTTCACCCATGTTGAATGTAAAAAAAAGTCACAATAAAATACGGCCCAAGTGTATTACCGCACGGTGCGTGTGCAACACTGCATTACTGCATATGCTATTACCTCTGTGCAGAAGTTGCTGTGTTATCATCGAACACATGGCTGGGTTCTCACTGAAAAATGTTTTGATTTGTGGAAAACTCGGAATGGGGCACAACCAAATGACAATTTTTTTCGAGATAGAGTCCTATTCCGATGTAAAAGTACCCAAAAAGTGCATT
>NW_007431651.1:0-462 GCF_000475195.1 Diaphorina citri
CAGGATACAGGCGTGGTAACAGGAGGGTATGTAGAATAGGAGGTAAAGGGAAAGGGAGGTAAGCCTGGTAAGAGGGAAGTAGTAGGGTAAGAGGGTAGGATTAGGAGAGAAGGAGTTGGAGGAGGTTGAAGGGATCCTATACACGCCGAGCCCATTGGGCCCCAGTCAATTAACCCCAGGCCAAATGGATTGGAGTCAAAGAATGGTGTCTAAACATAATGATTCAGCTTAACTCCATTCACAAAAAGCCCACTCAGAGACGCAGGTAGGGGTAGACAGCCCTAAACGATGGGTTAAGCTTGTACGAGTCTGTCAAATAATAAATTCCGAATCGTCTAATCGATGTCAATTTTTGTCTTCAATGAATCTCGAATTGTAGTTTGATTTGAGTGAGGAGGAAACTTTGGATAGTTCGGATTTGCTAGCTTCCCATACGTGCGTCATTTGGGCTCTGTAGGTAAG
>NW_007431652.1:0-462 GCF_000475195.1 Diaphorina citri
ATCAAACCATCCAGATCCAGGTTTTGAGAGAGAACCCGGGATTTCAGAGACAAAGGTTTCCATGACAAACCATTCTTTGGTATCACTTTGACCATTTTTGAACCAATTAACACTGCTACTGGGTTAAAATCAGTTTAATTCTTTAAATTTTCACAGAGATATCAAAATCAAGAGGATCCTTATTTTCCAGAAAATTTTCTGTCACATGCCAATGTTTACATTTAAAGGTCCGTTCACACGATCATGCTTCAGTGTTGCCGGACTTGTTGAGCACAGCGTCGGCAACAAAAGAGAAGATGAGATCTGAGGCTGAGCGGGAAATTCAAATTTTTGAAAATTTCAAATTTCAAAAGTTGTTTTCCGTTAACTGTTTTGTTACCTAGGTATCAGTTTTATGAGTTTTATCGTTTTTATCTGTTTTATCACGCTATTGTCATCTGCAGAAGATTGGATGAACTAGAT
>NW_007431653.1:0-462 GCF_000475195.1 Diaphorina citri
GAGCGAGGTGTTGGCCACGAGGAGGTGACGGAACGAGGCCGGAGCAGACAACGTGTTGACGAGATCGATGATGGCTTGGTTGGTCAGACCTGAAAATCACGAGAAGAGAATAGAATAGAATTAAATAGAGAGAAACCATTCATAAAATTTATTGACGAACTGCCCAAAGTTTGGCTTTCACACAAAATTGTTCCTGTTAAAATAAAATTGAAATTTTACGTGAATGATAGAGTTCTTTGGAGACAAGCAATCTGGATCGGCACGGAATTCACATATCCCTAATACGCCATCGGAGTGAGTGTATTCGGCAACAAGCTACACACATTAACCTCACTCAGCCTGAACGGAGCCGGAAAAAGCCAGCAGCACGCGATTGCACCGTTGGTCACCCATCCGGATACTAACCATGGACAACGTTGCTTAACTTTAAATACCAGTCAAATACCATATGGTAAACAGGAG
>NW_007431654.1:0-462 GCF_000475195.1 Diaphorina citri
AGCCCCTTTACAACTCCTGGGATATGGGTACCTATGTTAACATTACTAAGCGTTTCCTTTGCAACTCTCTCCCCTTTTGTACTTAAATCTTTCACTAAAGTGCAGGAAAACACCAATAATCCACGAAAAAATTAAAAAATGTGTCGATGTACATGAAGGAGACTTTGAAAATTTAACAGAATAACTGAGATTTTTAACTTAAATAGGATAAGGAAAGTAAAAATTATGACACGTTATTGTTAATTAATAAAATTAATGGGTTTATCTATTATTTATCTTCTTTTAGTTATAGTTGCGTTTATAACTGTTAGATTTAAGTATTAATTATTAATTTGATAACTTGTACCTATGTAGGTACGAATTGAAAATTAAAAACTTTCGGATGAGAGTCGACATTTCCCGAAACAAGATCTAATCTTGAACATGAGGTTTGACAAATTGAAAACTTTCGAAATTGGAAAA
>NW_007431655.1:0-462 GCF_000475195.1 Diaphorina citri
TTCCTTTATTATTACGATAGTAATAAAAAGAGGTATAAGGGACGGGCTATTGTATTCGCTTCGGTGTCGTCTGTCTGTAGTGTCTGTCGGTCGGTCTGTCTGTCCCCATAGAAGGACTTATCCAAACCTGGTCGACCTATATATCAAATTAAAGGTCTTTTTACCAGGAACACGAAAGTGGTGGTGCAAATTTTGTCCAGAAAACCATAAAGCCAAAAAACCAAAATAACTGGTTTTTTTAAACCAAAACTTGAATCTTCTCAGACGGAAAGTAGGAGAATGAAGATGTGAAGGAAGAGGAGGAAAAGTTTAAAAAAGAAGAAGAAGAAAGAGGAGGAGAAAAAGAAAAACAGATTATAAGATCACATAGCCCTTCTTTCGAACGATTTAACATGACTTGGAAAAAGATTTAGATTTTTAATAAATATTAAAAAAAAAAAGATTAAAAACTTTAGTAGGCAG
>NW_007431656.1:0-462 GCF_000475195.1 Diaphorina citri
GTAGTACATGCTTCTAAATATGCTAATATGTACACTATGCCAACAGTTAATGGTGCTACTATTGTGATAATTTGCTATTACTATTCCGTGTCCATAGTACCACTACAATAGACCCTATGCGTTTAGGTGAGGCTTTCACGTAGCTGAAAAAACAAGGAACAACGGAATGTTCTCCAAATTAAATGGATCCCAAGAGCAAGGAAAACTTAGACCCTTGACAAATGGGAGTGTGCCTGAAGACATGTGATGATTTAGGTGAGGCTTTCACGTAGCTGAAAAAACAAGGAACTACGGAATGTTCTCCAAATTAAATGGATCCCAAGAGCAAGGAAAACCTAGACCCTTGACAAATGGAGTGTGCCTGAAGACATGTGATGTGTTCCAATCCACTCAACCCCAAAAGCTCTAGAATAGGATGGAATATACATACCTTCTTTATCCTGCTGGGATAGGACTGAAAAG
>NW_007431657.1:0-462 GCF_000475195.1 Diaphorina citri
TTTTGTCTCTTCATGAAAAAGTTTTGGGAATATTTCAAAGACTATAAAACGAGAAAAAGACTTTGGTCAGTAAAAAAAAGTATGCAACCTTGAAGGAGCTACATAAATTTTCTCGAAAAAAATTTCGCCTACGGCGCTGTCATTCTGTGTTCTATAGAAATGTATTGGGGGAATAACTATACTCGTCTTTTACACGTATTTAATTACATAAAAAACTGACACATGACAAGCTACAGGTTACATACTTACTGAAAAGTTTCGCCACCTGCGTCTGAAGATTACACCTTTGACGAGTCTGCTTCTCTATTGTAGACCAAAATCTTCAAAAAAATTCGCCTGCGGCGCCAAATTTTGTGTTTTTGATAACTAAGTTTTTTTTTAAAAAATTAGAGACCAAATTTTTCGCCTGTGGCCATAAAAATTTCAATTTCGTTAATTCTGGTTTCTATAAATTGTAGCTCA
>NW_007431658.1:0-462 GCF_000475195.1 Diaphorina citri
GATGTTGGTAACATCCAGTACAAAATAGGCAGAGGTATTATTTTCATATGCAGATTATGCAGGTACTAACCAATGAACATGAACGTACAAATTGAACGGGTTTTAATTTTTACTTTCTATTATTAATTGAAGGAATCGGTTGTAAGTTTTACCTCGATGAGTTTTCTTTTGCTTTGTAGAATATGAATGGCTACACGGTGGATCAGTATGTCCAGTTGATGATCTCATCTCGAAAAAATATCCCGGAGAGCCCTAGGCCTGGAAACTGGAACAAATTCCAGATGAAAAGTCCCAGAAATACATACACATATCTAATAATAATCCGGCCCTGCTCAGCAATGAAACGCGAGAAAAAGCCTCCAGAAATACAGAACAATATTCCAACCCTGCTCTGCAATCCTGTTAGCTGTAGTGTCAGACGCGTTGTGAATGTTGTGTTTACCTGTGTTGGTGAATTTAAAC
>NW_007431659.1:0-462 GCF_000475195.1 Diaphorina citri
CTACCCTGCTATTTTATTTATCTGTCAGTACGGTCTTGGGTACTTATCATTCCCGATCTAATATGGTCATCCTTCTTGGAAGTTCTTGGGTTCAAGATGGAAGAATGATTACGCCTCTTGGGTAATATATTGCAACAGAAGACTGATATAGTACGGATAGGTGACACCTTTATAATCCTTGTGTTCAAGAGTGTAGGGAACTTCTAACATTTTAGATCGAACAGCCATTTTTTCAAATCTTTGTACAGCAGGGTCTTTATTTTAAATCCATTTAGTACCTATAACTACCTACCAAGAAATTGGGCAAGAATGGAGCCAACATCTACCTCTAAGCTACGAAGAGTGAAAGAAAAAGAAACCAAAATCAAAGAAGACAGATTCAAATTCCAAATGTTGGAAACTTCAGGAAAATTGATTTCTTGAAAAAAAAAAAAAAAAAAAAAAAAAAAAATCTGTCAAAAT
>NW_007431660.1:0-462 GCF_000475195.1 Diaphorina citri
AGCCGAAACGACGTTATGCTCCGCCATCATGAATGAAAATTGTTACACTAGTGAAGTGACAAAAGCTGATTGGAAAAGGCTGACGAAAAATACCGAACCCGTTTGAACGGGAACATGGCAAAGCAAAAGAAGAAGACGAAGAAGTGAAGTGACAAAAGTACGCGAGATATTCCGTCACCTCTCTTCTTCCTTTAAACGTGATGTTTGACAATAAATATAGGAGTACGTTTTAGACAAAAAAAGGAAAGATCTGAGTACAAAAAAAGGGAAAGAGCTAAGTAGATCGTACGTATCTACAAAAGAGTAGAGCTAGTACAGGGAAAAAGGCATTTCCCCTCTTTTGAGATCTAAAGTGAAGGAAAAACTCGTGAACTTTCGTACCCGACTGATGTAGGTGCTGTTTGGGGATTCAACTTGAAAACCAAAATGTTAGGACGGTGGACTTTGAAGCTGGAGGTTGGG
>NW_007431661.1:0-462 GCF_000475195.1 Diaphorina citri
GACACAAAAGAACCCAGAAGTCAAGTGAAATCCGTGCCTTTTCATGTCCAAAACGGTAAAAATTTTGTAGTGAAAATTTGAAAATGTGTTGATTCGAGTCGTATTTTGGTGTCAATAACGCTATTAAAGTTGGTTTTGTTCAAATATTAGGTGATATAATGATATTGTCGAAAATGTAATCGACATTGTGTAAAGTTACGTTTGAAAAGGTATAATTATGTCTCTCAATAAAAGAAAAGAGAAACCTAGAGAAACAAATAAAATTAATTTAATTAGAGGTAGACTTTTTCTTTAATTTAGGAGTAGATACAAAAAACTCATCAGGGATTGAAAATGGAAACCAAACAAGTCGAATGGAGGAGTTGCAAATAGGTAAAAATTATAAATAAAAGGTCGATTCCTACGTAAAAAGTTGTGAAAAATCCAAATCTGATATCAAAACTCCGAAAAAATAACTGTAAA
>NW_007431662.1:0-461 GCF_000475195.1 Diaphorina citri
ATGATCCTAAATTTTGATCCTATAGGTATTTTTTTTATTTATCCTAAACCCCTTAAAAACCACTAAAACGTTTTGCCGTATGTCAAAAACGTATGTTTGCCGTACCTATACATAGATTGAAATTTTTAAACTCAGTTTCCCGAAAGTAGGGTTTTTTGACATACAGCATTTTCGCTTAGCGCGGTAGTGTTATCCTTCCTGGTCTTCCTACTCTTACGTACCTATGCTATTATCTTTGCTACAAATTATTTACTGACAACTTACCATTACATATCTGCCCAGTAAAGCTGGGAGGACAGGAACAGTAGAAAGAGTCGATGCTACTCCAACATGTGCCTCCGTTCAAGCAAGGGTTGTGACTGCAAGACTGAAAAGAAGAGAGATTTTTTTTTACTAAACAACTTCTGAAATTTTCAGCACAAACTAAAGAGAAAATTGACTATTTTCTGCGGGACCCATTC
>NW_007431663.1:0-461 GCF_000475195.1 Diaphorina citri
CCATTTTGTCAACCATTCCTGCTGGTGTTTCCTCGCGATTGAGCAAACCCCTCATGCTGGGTTCTACACAGTTGACTCCCGGATTCGCGAACTCGGGTTGACGAAGTCTCGCGAGTTGTACGTTCTACACAAAAATATATGGTAACCCGGGATTTGCTCTTAGTTCCAAAAGATCGCGTCGATTTTCCAACCCTCGTGTAGGCACAACGAGAATTCGTCAACCCGAGTTCGCAAATCCGAGATTCAGAACTGTTCAGAACCCAGCATGAAGAGAATGTATTGGTCTCAAAGACAATAATCCCTCATTCAGATGCCATATATGCCAAATTTACCTACGTTCATACATACTTGGTCTTGTTGTCTTATCCATTTCTATTTCCTTTTTCCAGATATTGATCAAAAATCTCCAACTCCAACAGAAATGACGGACACCCGAACGCTTTATAAATAGAACCAGCTCA
>NW_007431664.1:0-461 GCF_000475195.1 Diaphorina citri
CCAAAAATTTGGCCCCTCACTCGATAAAATCCTGGATAGGGCCCTGACTGCATCTACCATTATAGCCTGCACCTAACTATAACTCACAGTATTAGGGGGTGAATAACACATTGTAACAGACCATTTTTGGAGCAAGGGACTTGTGCAAAAAGTAAATTTAACAAAGTATGTAGTAACATGGACTCCAATAACATTATAATAGCCCCGAAGATATTTTAAACTAACCATACTCATATTATGAAGAAGTTATCCATGATAGGTACATTAATATTTTGAATTTAAACGCAAGAAAGGATCCTTTAATAGTTTAAACTTCTTCTTGTTGTACCGTATTCGCTAGCGAACGTTGGTAATCATGGTGGCGATGTTGTTTCGGTCCCGTTCTTTCTCAAACAATGTTTCGATGGATACATTGTACCATTGGGTAAGGTTTTGAAGCCAATGGGTTCTGGGTCGTCCCT
>NW_007431665.1:0-461 GCF_000475195.1 Diaphorina citri
CCCTACTTCGGAGCAGCTACCCTCTGGTTCGGACCTAAAGAAGTACTTCTGTACCAGTAAGGAGGAGTATGAGCGGCTTCTGGATAATCATAGGAAGTATCGGTTCTGGAAATATCTGGAGAACCAGGAGAAAATTAAACAGGAAGAGGAGGACAGTGGTCGCACTAGTAAGTTAGTTAACTTATTATTTACTACTAAAAGCCCCCCGTCCCCACTTGGTAGTTTCATCCCTGTAAGCAATGTAATTTATATGAGAGTTTTCCCACTACACACGACACGATTTTCCCGAACGACACAAAATGCCCTGTAGGCAATGTAATTTAAATGAGCGTGTTGTGTTCCCACTACACACGACACGATTTTTTTCCGAACGACAAGTGAGAACGGGAATTTACTCGGACTTGTGATATTCCAAATCGCGCTCTTTTTGAATGAATGAAGAGTGAACATTCCTTTAAATT
>NW_007431666.1:0-461 GCF_000475195.1 Diaphorina citri
GTTCGATCCCGCCGGACTGACGCTCACGGGACTTCACAGCAGTTCTGGTGAGTGATTTAATGGTTATCTGGCTGAGGGCCGTTAAACAGGGAATATATTAGCCTGAATTTCCCTTGCTACATTCCTTTTTGGTGTTCTCGTGTTGACCCAGTATTGTGTCCCTTATCACCCATCTGATGAGGGACATACTACGGGATGGGCATGCTACGACACAGGCCACATGCGTCTAATGTAGCAGTTGTTCCATTGTTACGAAATAAAAACGGCGGTGGAACACTCATCTTTTAAACAAAAAAAGAGCTCCTTTTCGTATTTAACCTATTAGGCCTATAATAACTCTGGTAAATGCAGTGTTATTATGTGTTCTGGTAAATGCAGTGTTATTTTGTGTTATTATGTCACAACTTTGGTGCTCACTGCAGCATTGTAGGATTTTCCCAATATCTCAATAATCCTAAAAT
>NW_007431667.1:0-461 GCF_000475195.1 Diaphorina citri
TATCAAACGTACCCAGACGAGTATTTCGCTGTTTTATCTAGCATAGGAACCTTATTAAATGAATGATGATATCACTAATATTTTTATTTTCGTACAAAGATAAGTTTTGTGCATACCCACATAATATGAGTTACATACCTTAGCATTACGTATACAAATAGGGTGCTCCATTTTAAACTCCCCGTTTAGGTAGGTACTAAGAAATGGGGCACTGTTTCAGTGTTAATTTTTCTATTTGTGAGAATATTTTTTATGTCTACGTTTCTTACTTCAAAAATCCATTTCCAAATTTTCCAATATTGTTAAATTGTCTACTGGCGAAGGGGGCAGTATCTCCTATTTTTGGCAAGTCTTTCAGAACTTTCTTTTTCGCCCTTCTCCTTAGAACACTAAGAAATGGGGCACTGTTTCAGTGTTAATTTTTCTATTTGTGAGAATATTTTTTATGTCTACGTTTCTTA
>NW_007431668.1:0-461 GCF_000475195.1 Diaphorina citri
TCCTTCTCTCTTCGATTTCGGGACGATAAGACCATAGCAGTTACAGTTCCCTCTGTCAAACCTCTTAAAAAAAAACTTGTATTATAGGTACCTAGATACCTAGGTACCTACCTAAAACACTGCAAGTGTAGGTACCTACTAGTTATTGTGCTGTGTAAAAAACGTGCTAGTTTTTGGCCCCTCATTTATCCACCCCCATATAAGTCTGTACTGCATTTATGTTAGGCACATAAGTCTGGGCTGGGGGACTTTAAACAGGGAGGATCCCAGAAATTTCTATTGCTAAAGAAACAGCAAAGGCCTGCCTGGGGGACTTTAAACAGGGAGGATACCAGAAATTTCTATTGCTAAAGAAATAGCAAAGGCCAAAGGCTGAGTGCGAGGGGCTGATTTTTGTAGCCAAATCCAAATGTCAGCTCAAAGCAATCACCCCAGGGCTGATTGAGAGGCTGACCCCGTCT
>NW_007431669.1:0-461 GCF_000475195.1 Diaphorina citri
AAAAAAATCTCAAAGTTTCAAATTCTCGTTTTGTTATTCCATAAAACCCATGGGTAAAAATAATATACCGAGGGGTTGGGTAAGGTAGGGGGGGCGTGAAAAAATGAGAATATGCCCAAAGGGGCGCCATGCAAAAAGTTTGAGAACCACTGGTCTAATGTGAACACTAGGGTCGTAAGGTATTTCTCTTCTGGCTATAAGTGTCCACTGGTAGTAAAAATATTGAGCAATACAATATTGCTGTTTTAGGTTGGATTGATCCTCAGCCAAGATGTTGTGTCTTATGTCATTTAGACCCAAATAATTTGTCCATTTGTTACTTTTGGTACCTACAATACAATACCTGCCTCGGTGGCGTAGTGGTCAAGACGCCCGCCTGGTATACAGGAGGGCGTGGGTTCGATCCCAGCCGAGGCATGGAATTTTATTCTCATTTATTTGAGATTTTGACCACATAATAA
>NW_007431670.1:0-461 GCF_000475195.1 Diaphorina citri
ACCAAAATTTATTACCCCCTCCCCGTCTTTCTCTCCCCCGTCAGAGAATACCCCCTCCCTACTGCCCATAATTATGCTTCTAATATTTTTTGAAGAGCCTTTGAAGGATGAAAAGGAGCTTCCTAATCACCTTTGGCAGCACTTTGCAGAAGGAGGCAAAGATGAAGGAGTGAAGGAAATTACTTAAATCGGGCGTACAGAATTTTGGTTATTGAGGAATTTTGGATAAATCTTATTGAAATTTTTGGCTTTTGGAAAATTTTGGATAAATCTTTAAACTTGTTTTTTGTGGATCACAGAACAAAATTACCTACTTCATTTTCGTCCATTGTTGAATCATATGATTTTAGCTCTTCCATGCAGACCATGACATGCTCTTGGGGTATAGGTGCAATTCCGATTGTCAAATGCTAGATAGATTAAAATACCTACAGTCCTGTCCAAGGATTACTTACACAATA
>NW_007431671.1:0-461 GCF_000475195.1 Diaphorina citri
TCTATTCTTTTCTACTCTATTCTGTTTCATTCTATTCTACTGCACTCTGTTCTACTCTATTACATTCTATTCTATTCTTTTCTATTTCATTCTATTCTACTATACTCCTTTCTACATGTAGGTATTGTTATCAGGGAATTCTACTACACTATTACATTCTATTCTATTCTATTTTATTCCATTCTACTATACTCCAGTCTACATGTAGGTATTGTTATCAGGGCACTAAAAACTTAATTAACCAGATTGCAGGTACCTCCCATAGGAAACATAAAACCTACGCCCTTATTTTCTCTCCCTCCCCTTCCTTTCTCTCTCTCCTCTCTATACCTTCCTTTCTTTTTAGTCCGTCCTTCCTTTATTATTACGATAGTAATAAAAATAAGGTATAAGGGACGGGCTATTGTATTCGCCTCGGTGTCGTCTGTCTGTCTGTTCCCATAGAAGGACTTATCCAAACC
>NW_007431672.1:0-461 GCF_000475195.1 Diaphorina citri
TTAATAGTTTTCCCCACTTTTGAGTTTAAAATTTAGAATTAATCCCTCTCCTCTACGTTTTAGTTTCTTATTAAAAAAATGCTGTCAAATTATTATATTTTTTTCTAAAAGTTCATGATAATAAAATTAATAAGAAAAAGAAAAATTCGTATGATTTTTATTTTTGTAGATATTAACCACATAGCCCTTGATCCTACTCTGAGATGGGAAACAAACAATGAAAAACAGGATGTTGAAACGAATGATGAGAAAAGAGAGATCTATCTTCTACTCTCCGAATACTTCCGTGAAAAATATTAAATCTCCTTTTGGGACTGTGGTTGGACTGTGGTTTGGGGCGCGAGGCAGTATATCCCCATTTCTGCTCGACTTTTTCAAAAAACAGAACATCGGGAAGAACAAATTAAAAGAACTTGCCCTCATCATATTAAAAGATACGCTCGCTACTATCCATCGCCATC
>NW_007431673.1:0-461 GCF_000475195.1 Diaphorina citri
AAATATCAGGTAGGAAGAGGGTCTAAAAGTTCGAATTATTAGCGTCCATAGAACACTTTCAGTCTCAGAACTCTCAGAATATGAAAATGCTTTTATATTGAAATTACATAAGACAGATAGGTAGGTACTTTGGAGATAGGTAAATGTTGGGTTATAGCTTATAGCTTGTTAGCCCTTGTGGCACCGCTCATGTAAACTTTTCCAGGAAAATTCAAATATTTCCTACATTCAAATATTTCCTGGAGTGAAAGGCGATTTGGAAACGCCCATGTAAATACAATAGCAATAGCATAAATCTTGTATTTTTCGGACACCTCTTTTACTTTTTATTTTATTTATCATGAAAATAAAATGAGAAGTAAATGAGTTTTATTATGCACCGTTAGATAAAATATTTAACACTAAAAATATTTTGGGATCACATAAATTTCGAGTTAACAGGACCAAAATGTTTTCGTGAA
>NW_007431674.1:0-461 GCF_000475195.1 Diaphorina citri
TAAAGAGAAAGATATAGCCTTCTCCCTACTGAAAGCATCAAATCTAAACAGTATAAAACTCTTGGGGGGAAAATGTATATCAACAAAATATTTTTTCAATGCACACTGAATCGGAAATTACGATAGAAAAAAGTTTGAGATGTCAAACACACAATAAATAAGAAAATCTATGTACCTACCTATATGTATCTTAGAGTCACCAGGAAAAAACATCAGGGGAAAAAGAAGTCTAAATACCATGTTTTCATTTTTCATACAACGTCCCGTCCGTCGTATTGAATAAACTTTAGAATAGGGTCTAGGGTTAGTATAGGTAGCTTATAACTTATAACTACTTTCCCAGAATTAGTAAGAGTACACGTACAGACTATCTCACTAGAATTGGAAGGAGAAGAAAAAACTATTCTTCTACAATGTACATCAAGCCGCCCAGAATCTTGCCCTTGAAACCTATTTTATTA
>NW_007431675.1:0-461 GCF_000475195.1 Diaphorina citri
GAGCCCAATCCCAACTTCCAGGGGAGGCAGAGAGGATACGCCGTTGCCGTTGTCTACCATGATTGAAAATTCGCCCGCAGCTCTATGTCGAAAGCAAATTGGTTCCCTGTGATTTTGAGGAGGATAAAATCTTTGGAAATTTCAGTTTGGATAACGAATTTTGGTACTAAGCCTTGCTTGCCCTATTTTGTTTTGATGCCCAAGTCAATTATTTGCTGGCCACAAATATCACTTTTTGGCTCTCTTAAGAAGCCAGTCAAGTGCGAGATATTATTTTTAACAAAATCCAAGAAATGAAAAAATACAATATGCCGATAGTACTGCTTTAACTGGACTATTTACAAATTGAAATCTAATCTCTAATACCTATCTATCTACTATCTATGTAGGTACTTATATCTACGAATTAAAAAGTCCAATTTTAAAACTATTGAGATCAGTTTATTATGAAAATAATAATA
>NW_007431676.1:0-461 GCF_000475195.1 Diaphorina citri
GTCAGTAAAAAAAAGTATGCAACCTTGAAGGAGCTACTTAAATTTTCTCGAAAAAATTTCGCCTGCGGCGCTGTCATTATAATTATGTTCTAAAGAAATGTATTGGGGGAATAACTATACTCGTCTTTTACACGTATTTAATTACATAAAAAACTGACACATGACAAGCTACAGGTTACCTACATACTTACTGAAAAGTTTCGCCTGCGGCCCTGAAGATTACACCTTTTTCTTACTATTGTAGACCAAAACATTCAAAAAATTCGCCCGCGGCGTCAAATTTTGTGTTTTTGATAACTAAGTTTTCTTAAAAAATTAGAGACCAAAATTTTCGCCTGTGGACCAAAACCCGGGTTGCCGAGTTGAGCTGAGACAGACAGTACTAACTTAAAAACAAGGCAAGTTTACCAACCTTGCCTATCTCAACCCGGTACATAACCACGACCTCAAGGTGCTATCGC
>NW_007431677.1:0-461 GCF_000475195.1 Diaphorina citri
GGGGAATTGAACATGGAAAAGTTCAAACTATTGATGACTGGAATGCGGACAGAGCTCTTGTAGACTATTATCACTCGACACACATGGGATAGAATACCATCAGGCATTACAGTCGGCAAGTGCTCTTGTAGATTTTCCTCTAGAATAGGAAACAAATACTCATCCATGTTCACTGTGAAAGGTTTTGATTTCTTGTTTGTGGGAAATATTTGAATCACTTGGCTCAAGTCATTGGTAAATGGGTTTATCCATTTGGCTTTACTGTTTAATGTTCCTGAAAAAGAACAAGTCAAACTTGAGTTAATAACTCACGATGAAGGAGCATTTGTGGGATTTGTCAATTTCTTTACCATTTTTGATTTTAGGAATTATTTGCCTGTGTAGGTATTTTTATTTTACAAAGCCCTCTAGAGACATACATATATTATAAATCAAGAAACACATTTCTTACCTACTAGGGC
>NW_007431678.1:0-461 GCF_000475195.1 Diaphorina citri
TTTTATTTCGGAGACGTAATTTAAGGTAAGAATTATTTACAAATGCCTAGCTAAAGCCTCTTTCTCTGTCAAAATTTTATCCAATCCGTTTTGTGATAGAAAATCGAAAGCACCATCTTCAAACTGGCATAGCATGCGTAGAGGTGATATGAACCAGCGATCTCTGGAAACCCATCGTAAGACTAGAATTTTGACCAAAGTGTAACTGCAACCTTGATTATTTGGGACATTCATGTGCCAAATAATTGATCGTATTTCAACCAGCTCGTCAACTGTTCTTACGAGACTAAATACAAAACAACCGGTGTTGTTCTAGAAATCTAGACGATCACCCGTCCAGATATCAACCACACGCACAACGTTGCTCAAGTGATCCGCTGGCTTAATAGAACAGTTGCGCTTACTTGGGTGATGTTTCAAAGTCATAGAGCAGGAAAAATGAGGACCAACGGAATTTTTCT
>NW_007431679.1:0-461 GCF_000475195.1 Diaphorina citri
GTAGAACAGAACTTGAAACTGAAGAATCGTTACTCGAGAAACCAAAGGTAATAAAGGCGAAAATATTTGTCTTGAAAAGGTTTTATAGAGGGAACTGTAACAACGGAGGTCTCATTGTCCCGAAATCGAAGAGAGAAGGAAGACAGGAGAAAGCCAGCCGTTCCGAGAACGAACCTTATCTGTTCAGGATAAAGTTCGCCCCGGGCGGAAATCGAACCGGCGGCTTAGTGCTTACAAAGCTGACGCTCTACCTTTGAAGCAAACTAGGCTTGTTAGGTACCTAATCTTCTTTTCTTTTTTCCCCTCGGATAAGGCGTTTTAACACTGGAATACCAGGTCGTTCGCGCCGTAGGTAATCTTTATTCACTTCTTATCAATGTTTTCTCTCATTTTCAGATCGAGTCCATACGACATTGGTCAGAGTAAACATCACGCACGTGAACTACGTCAGAAGATTCTGC
>NW_007431680.1:0-461 GCF_000475195.1 Diaphorina citri
AAAGCAGTGCACGAAACAGGATGGCTCCTGGGATCCATATTCCTGGTGCTTATATGTTTCTTCAGGTAAGAGTCACCTAAGGAAGATAGGTTGGTAAGGTCTTACCCTAATAGATAAGTAGGTATTGTTCCTTTAGGTAAGTAGGTACCTACTTTTTTATGATAGGTAATGAATATTGAATATACTTACTTACTTAGGAACCACACAGCAAAAATAAATAAGAATTGGAATTACTTGTCAATAGCTAAGTACTTAAGTATTTCTTCACTTTGAAAGAGGGAACTCTGTATCGACAGAGGTCTTATCACTCCTAGATCAAAGAGAGCAGTAAGTAGTACAGGATAAGACAAAACCAGCCTTTCTTAGAACGAACCTTATTACTTTAAGATTAAATCCACCCCAGGCGGAAATCGAACCCACGACCTGGCGCTTACAAAGCAGGCGCGATACCTGCCAAACAA
>NW_007431681.1:0-461 GCF_000475195.1 Diaphorina citri
ACCTCCATTCACCTCCACCTCCATTCACCTCCACCTCCAGTCACCTCCACCTCCATTCACCTCCACCTCCATTCACCTTCACCTCCATTCACCTCCACCTCCATTCACCTCCACCTCCATTCACCTCCACCTCTAGTCACCTCCACCTCCATTCACCTCCACCTCCATTCACCTCCACCTCCATTCACCTCCACCTCCATTCACCTCCACCTCCAGTCACCTCCACCTCCATTCACCTCCACCTCCATTCACCTCCACCTCCATTCACCTCCACCTCCATTCACCTCCACCTCCATTCACCTCCACCTCCAGTCACCTCCACCTCCATTCACCTCCACCTCCAGTCACCTACACCTCCAGTCACCTCCACCTCCATTCACCTTCACCTCCATTCACCTCCACCTCCATTCACCTCCACCTCCAGTCACCTCCACCTCCATTCACCTCCACCTCCAGTCACC
>NW_007431682.1:0-461 GCF_000475195.1 Diaphorina citri
ATTTTCTATACTCTGGGAATCGAACCCGATAGAATTTACTATTTTGTTCCATAAAAGGCTTGGTTCTAATCATCTAAAGCTAGTATGTTACTCTGAGCAACTAAGCTTGCGTATAATCGAATTAATCAAGCAATCACAGGGGAGTCTTCCTTAAGATTAAATAGACTCTATCTGATATCTGATAGAGTCTTTCATGGGACCTAGCGGAATATAGAACTATGAACATATGAATTAGAAGAGGAGTTAATTTCTTAATTTGAGTGCGTAGGCTTCAAATGCATTATATACGCAACCTTGCTGCATAAGAACGTTATATGGTTTCAAACATTAACATTTGA
Organism: Diaphorina citri; assembly: GCF_000475195.1. Classification (NCBI taxonomy): domain Eukaryota; kingdom Metazoa; phylum Arthropoda; class Insecta; order Hemiptera; family Psyllidae; genus Diaphorina; species Diaphorina citri. The sequence goes on from NW_007431682.1 coordinate 339, forward strand.
AGTGGGTTTTTAGTGAAATGTTGTTTCGGAATGACAGGATCTTTTAGCAACATTTTGAGTTTCTCTTTCAGATTTTTTTTTCTTCCGAAATAGGCGCTTTAACACTCTTGTGTCGTTCGCACC
>NW_007431683.1:0-461 GCF_000475195.1 Diaphorina citri
AACAACAACAACAACAACAACAACAACAACAACAACAACAACAATAGATATAAAAGAAGCAGGACGACAAGAAGAACAACAAAAACACCAACAACAACACCTACAATACCTACATCAAAACTACAACCAGATCACCTAAAAAAAAAAAAACAACAACAACAACATGAGGTATGTAAGTGGTATGGAGGGTTAACCATCCTCTGAACAGATAAAGTCATCAAAGTCAAGAATTCCACAAGAAACATTCTTTCAAATCTTTCAGAAAAAAAAAATCGTAAATTCGTAATAAAGATATTCCAATCCGTAGGTTTGTGGATACCTAAATCTTTTCTCGAAATTTATTTAAATCGTTTTTTTTTTTCTTTTCAAATCGGTTTGTTATCTTTATCGCTTTTCTTCTCTCTCTCTCTTTTTTTCAAGTTGACGTCTTAATTTTTCAAGTTGATCTTGGATTTTTTTTT
>NW_007431684.1:0-461 GCF_000475195.1 Diaphorina citri
ATCTTTTGTGTTTGCTCACCTTTCGAAATCAAACCTACTGGTCGAAAATTTTGTACCTTATGAGGTAAAATTGACATCGCTAGCTCCCGGACTATTGGGAGTTCGAAGTCACCCCGCGATGCGACGCGACGCCTTCAGGTATTTATTCAGATTGCTAGAGTAGGACTGAAAAGTCCCTTTTTACCGCGTCTGCCTTGTAAGCGCTAGGCCGATGGTTCTATTCTTGCCCATGGCGGAACGAACATTATCCTGAACGGATAATGTTCGTTCTCGGAACGGCTGGCTTTCTCCTATCCTGTCTTCCTTCTCTCTTCGATTTTGGGACGATAAAACCTTGGCATCAGTTACAGTTACCTCTATCAAACCTCGTGATGTCAAAAACGGCAGTCTACGTAAACTATACTCACCCTGTTTATAATTACCTCATCATTAAACGATGGTAAATTTTAGAAGGGTGTTAA
>NW_007431685.1:0-461 GCF_000475195.1 Diaphorina citri
TAATAATAATAATAATAATAAAAATCGATTTACAACTATCTTGGTGTTTCATTTTTTTTTTTTTTAACAAGAATAAATAATTCTGTGTCTTTCTTGAAATACCTAAACAAGGTGAATTGCCAAGTCTATTTGGCAATTGGCATACAGTTTGGATGACTGAAGAACTGTTTTCAAACCCTTTTTTTATATTTATAGGAAAATATTACCATTTCTATTTTCTCTACTTTCCAATATGGTACAATTTTTTGCTAACTTTTGTCCTAGATAATTTTTTGTATTGTTCATTTTCCCAATAAGATAATATTTTTTGACGAACAGAAAAATCAAAGATGTGTGGAAGAGTAATGGGTAGAAATTGTATGTGGCTTTAGGAATGGCTTACGAAAGACTGAAAAGACAAATAATGAATGGAAAGGATTGAAATTTGGAACAATTGATTTTTTTTTTTTTTTTTTTTTTTT
>NW_007431686.1:0-2697 GCF_000475195.1 Diaphorina citri
AATTGCATTCTGCATTCTTCAATTCTTAGTCAGGTCTACAATCTTCTGTTAAAATATAAACCTCTGAAAATCAAGAACACTTCAACATGAAAATGTAAACATGGCTATTGGAACTTCTTACCGTCAGCCATGGTCTAAGTAATGGTGTTCCTAATCAAATTTCCCAACTCCATCCATGATACAATGCTGAAACATATTGAATAATTGGACCATTATTTTCAAACTTTATTCAAATTGATATACTTACCATTGACAACCAGAGTAGGACATCACACAATATGTTCAAACCTTGAAGATAGTCTTCCTAGCAAGATAGCCAATCTAGTTAGCAAAGGGTAGTGCATCTACCTTGTATGGGGAAACTTGATTGCAAACAAACAAGGTGAAAGAGCTAGCTGACTTGCTCCCATCTTTTTTTCTTTTTTTAGTTTCTTCCCCAGGGAAGTTGCTTGAAGAGTTCTGGAGACGCTTGAAGAGTTCAAGCATCTCCAGAACACATGTTGAATATATAATATAGGTTTATAGGTAGTCAGTCTGACAGTCTATTGCTGCAATTCACTATGTAGATCTGTTCAGGAGTACCTGTCAGGTCTACCTTATAGTGAGTGGCTGAATACTTACATAATCTAGGTAGTTCTTTTTTCTTTCTTTCTGTTTCTCTCTTTGTTCTGAGAAGTGTGAACCAATTTCAGCCAACCTCAAACCTCAGTTTCAGTATTTCAGTTATCACCCTGCCTGCAACCTGCAACAGTGCAACCGCAATGTCTGATTGATGATGATTGATGAATGATGAACAGGTTTTTGCGTTTTTGTATAGCGGTCAGCGGTCGCAACTTCAAATTCAAACTGCGTCAATTTTTCAAAATTCAAAATGCCCCGCTAGTTCTCCTTTCAGGCGTATTTCAATAGAGCGTATTGTAAACAGCTGTTTTTTGTCAGTTGGTTCGTACGGTAGAAAAAGTACGGTAATATCACATGTTGTATGCATAGGTTGTATGGATTATTGTACACGGTACCGATTTTATTTCGCCATCATTTGGCAATGTTGCATTTTCCGCGATCAGCGGATAATCGGATTATCCATCGTTTATTACGGTTTATTTTATCCCCTTGAAAATCTTGAATAATTTAAGTAATAATTTTTTCTACTTTTGTCAATTCTGGGATTTCTGGGTTAATTTTGAGTTTTTCATTTTCCCTGAAACTAGTGAATGTCAAGTTTTGCAAGCAACTGGGAGAAAAGACCCATGTTCTATTCTGTACTCCCACATAACCACTAAACCAGAAGTAGCTTCATGAAAGTTGGACATAAGGACTGGAGGTAATACGTATTCATATTTTAAGTACCTTCGTACCCTGCATTAATTTTTTGAGTTAGTGTGGGTTTCTTTACTGATTGTTTGAGGCTGAGGTTGTGTTCATGAACTGGTCTATGTTCTATTATCCTCCTGACGCCCGAGGAAAATTTGCTTGTGTAGTAATAAACGCCCGACGTCCACACGTGTGGACACACTCTTTGTAGTCGTAGAGACCCAGCATATTTTTAGGCTAGTGATGGGACTCGAGTGAGATTTTTCAACTCGATTATTTTCCAACTCGAGTTGTAACTCGAGTGGAAATTAATCGAGTTGAATATTGGAAAGGGGGAGTCCCGAGCCATCCTAGTTTCAGACTCCACAATGTAGGTTATGTGTAACGTTTTACTGTAAGTAAGTAGTTCAAGAGGTAAGCGACCTTGTTTATTTGGTTGTTAAAGATATTTTAACTGTAACATAATCGGACTATTGTGACTATCTGCATTACATATTTGTAACATATTTGACTTATTGTCACTATCTATATACAACATAAAAAATTTTTTTATACACATCAGTGACAACGGGTTCCCAGGTGTGCACACCTGGAAAAAGTTTCCCACCCAAAGTCTAACTTCAAAAGGTATTTTTCAATAGTCTCGACCAAACTTTTGTAAGTTTTTTGTGGAGTTACTGGTACTAGTTTTCTAAAAGTAATTTTAACAAACTTTTTTCACTTTTTTTGAAGGTTTTGAATGGACATCTAACTGCTCCCTGCTGGAAGGAGGTAAACTTTAGTCTTTTTTCTTTACTAAAAGTTTTATAAAAACGTTTCAATTTTGTTTGTCTAGTTTCGTGTTTATATGGGAAGACCACCTAATTTAACTTTTAAGTTGTTGTTTAGTCCGACGAAGCATGATTGAAGTATAGTCATTTTCGTTAAGGCATACAGGTTGTGCAACACCCTGCAGCCCGGCAGATACCTGATGTTCGGATTTTATCACTACCCGGCTCACTTACTAAAATGAGCTCACCCCCTGGGAGCTCAAACTGAAGTGAGCTCAGGTGAGCTAATAATAAAACAAGTTGAGCTCACCTTTTTGATAAGTAACCCCAAGAGACTGGGCCTCAAGTGAGCGCGTGAGCGGTGTATAATAACGTTGTATGTCAAAGATAAGCTCATGTTTAGATAAGCAGTCTTTTTGATAAGCAAACTTGCTCAACTTACTAATGTGATGGGGGAGAGGGGAGAATGATCTTACTACTACGTTCTTTCTCTTGACTTCTCCCTCCCCCATATCACCATATGGGCATACGGCTCTTCAAAGGCTTGCTTTTGGGCTTATAGAGCCTGAGCGAGCGGATGAGCTGAGAGCTCACACTCTTTAGCCGCGCCACATTA
>NW_007431686.1:6961-10235 GCF_000475195.1 Diaphorina citri
AATAAACTAAAGAGACACACAGACCAGATGATAATATACCATATCACCTAAACATAGAATCACAAAAATTCACATAGTTAACCCTCTAACAAAAAGCAATGCTGTATTCCGGCGGCTCCTCGAGTTCAGTGCTTTGTTCTGCTTCCGGTCAGCAACCATAAGACTTGTCATTAATGAATCACCTTAGCAAAAGACAGCTAACAAAAAGGACATAAGATACATAAGTTCGCAAACGAACACAAATTATATACTTACGACACATAGTATATAGCTGCTCAAGGCTCGACACACAATTATAAATTAAATTAAATAATAGAAAGGATATATATATATGTAAAACGTTGAAAACATCTTTCTAAGAATAATAAGACAAATAAGGAAAAAACCCGTGTCAGACAGGGTCGGCCGTTTTTTGGGCTGACATTTCATTTTGCCTACAAATTTAACGAGTGGATGCCCATCCGCACTTCAACCTGTTGCTATTCTGTAGCAAGGGGAATATTCAGGCTGGTATAGCTCCTGTAAGTAGAGCTAGACTAAGCTGTTTAACTCCCTGTTTAACCACACCCAAGCCAGCCAGATGACATTCTCTAACCTAAAATTCACAATTCAAGACATATACCTCTAACAAAGCATGCTGTTTCCGGCGCTCCTCGAGTTCAGTCCTTACTGCTTCGGTCACTCGTGTTTAACGTTAGCAAGCATAATATTATTAACACTTGTCCTTAGCATGCTCACAAGCTTCACTATAATAATCAATAAGAAAGGCAATGTTATAATCATTATTTGTTTACTTATATTAACATAGCACCTAGCCTGACTCTGACAAAGACCATCAGATCATAAAGTGTGAGTCAGATATGTGTGTGGTTAATGACTATCATAAGATCAGATTAATGGACATGAAGTGTCTATCAACTAGCCTGACTTAAGCTGAAATTAATGGAAGGAATGGATGATAGCTTTGGCCACCAAAGAACAGCATATATAAATAAAAAAAGTTTCATCACCACAGGTTTATTAATTTTGACAGCAATGAAACAAACTGCTACATTTTGGCCACTTATGGTTTTTTGTGTTGTAACATGCCCAGCTGACTTAAAGCTAAGTAATGAGGAAATGGCCACGGATAGCACCTTCATGACAGAATAGACAGATGAGGTGATAAGAAACACAATACATCGACACAGAATTGTTGTATGTATTATGTAAAATAGAAACAACGCTACATTATAGTGTGTGTAACTGCCATACTCCTCGTATGTACCCCCATGCACTCATCAGATGACATCGTGATAAGAAGGCAGTCATCAATGATTACACATAGACAAGACACTCATACGTCTCTCTCGGGCTTCTGGTTGAGTCTCATGTTTAGCAAGAACAATAGTTCTCAAGCTCACAGTACTCATGACAAGTTGGAGACGGGACTTCTCAAAAGCATGCTCGCACTGTGTCAGCTGCAGGAGCATGCGATCCACATTTACTTGCCTGTGAGGAATAAAATTTACCCCACTGAATTAAAAAGTCCCCATCCATGGCACAAATAATCAGGATGGGTAGGTATTTTCATTCATTAAATATTTTATTATCAAATGTGTAGTTCAATGTAGATATCAAAAAACCAATAAGTAAATAGAAACTTATTGAGATTTTTATATTATTAGTATTATTATTTAACAAAATACTCTTTATTATTGATAAATACCTATGTACTCCAGAAAATTTATATTAAAAAAAAAAAACTTGAAACTGACCCCCCCCCCCCCCTTTAAAAACTTGTTATTTCTTGAAACAGAATAAAATAAATTATGAAATTGTTATGTTTGTATTCTGATCATCAAACTAAAAAAGCATGTTTTATATAGAACAAGTCAGGACTAAAGCTGACCAGGTAGGGCACATTTTTACAAAAAAAAAAAAAAGTTTTTGTTTTCCCCTGATCATGGCTAATCAAGTATTTTCTTTGGTCTGGGGTTAAAAAAATCATCTTTCAAGAGACTAAAGTTGGGCCATTTGGATCCATACAGAACCAATAGAAGTGATTGATGGTGTACTTGGTAAGAACTCACTTTTCTTCAGGTGTGTCATCAGGGGAGTTACAGTATTTCAAAATGGATTTGAGCAACAAGTTCAATCGTCGATCATCTCCTGTGCCATCTCCGTCAATGAGCAGCCTTCGTCTAATAACCTCTTCTGCAAAAATGAGAAAATATTGATAATTTTTCAGTGAGAGTTAAATAATGTAACTGAAGCAAGTACTAAAGACACCTATTCTTTCTTTTTCAAAAACCCTTTCTGTTAAAGAGATCAGTGTACTCCAAAGCAAGTGGTGATTCATGCATTACACATACCATTGATCAATGCAAGTATTGAGGGCACACTCAGCAAAGCCTCACAAGTCACAAGTATAATAAATTGCATTCTGCATTCTTCAATTCTTAGTCAGGTCTACAATCTTCTGTTAAAATATAAACCTCTGAAAATCAAGAACACTTCAACATGAAAATGTAAACATGGCTATTGGAACTTCTTACCGTCAGCCATGGTCTAAGTAATGGTGTTCCTAATCAAATTTCCCAACTCCATCCATGATACAATGCTGAAACATATTGAATAATTGGACCATTATTTTCAAACTTTATTCAAATTGATATACTTACCATTGACAACCAGAGTAGGACATCACACAATATGTTGAAACCTTGAAGATAGTCTTCCTAGCAAGATAGCCAATCTAGTTAGCAAAGGGTAGTGCATCTACCTTGTATGGCGAAACTTGATTGCAAACAAACAAGTTGAAAGAGCTAGCTGACTTGCTCCCATCTTTTTTTCTTTTTTTAGTTTCTTCCCCAGGGAAGTTGCTTGAAGAGTTCTGGAGACGCTTGAAGAGTTCAAGCATCTCCAGAACACATGTTGAATATATAATATAGGTTTATAGGTAGTCAGTCTGACAGTCTATTGCTGCAATTCACTATGTAGATCTGTTCAGGAGTACCTGTCAGGTCTACCTTATAGTGAGTGGCTGAATACTTACATAATCTAGGTAGTTCTTTTTTCTTTCTTTCTGTTTCTCTCTTTGTTCTGAGAAGTGTGAACCAATTTCAGCCAACCTCAAACCTCAGTTTCAGCATTTCAGTTATCACCCTGCCTGCAACCTGCAACAGTGCAACCGCAATGTCTGATTGATGATGATTGATGAACAGGTTTTTGCGTTTTTGTATAGCGGTCAGCGGTCGCAACTTCAAATTCAAACTGCGTCAATTTTTCAAAA
>NW_007431687.1:0-461 GCF_000475195.1 Diaphorina citri
TAATAATAATAAACTGAATATTAAACAAAATAGGTAGGTACATAGGTACTAATTTTCTTTAACCACGATCGAGTAAACCACGGGCTAAAAAATTCCCGAAGGGACGGACCCAGCTTGTTTCTAATGATATTTTCATCATCATGTTTTCCTTTGTTCCACGTTTCCTTTGTTTCCCCCAAGTTAAGTTTTTCTTCTGCTCTTGTTTTTCGTCTCCTTAATTTTTTGCTTGTTACTTCTCTTGTGTCAGGATATTATGCTATTATGCATCGCTTAGAGCTTCTGGAGGGAACAGAGGGATTTTTTCTCTAAAAGGGGGGGGGAAGTCGTGGGATTTTTTCCCTCCCTAGCATTTTTTCTTCTGTGATGAAATCATAAAATGGGCGGCGACCTGACCTAGAGCTTGGAGACTTGGAGAGGACAAACATTTCGGGGGATTTCTTTTCTCTCTAGAAAAAAAAGGG
>NW_007431688.1:0-461 GCF_000475195.1 Diaphorina citri
GTTAGTTTTATAGTGCAGCCTGCTCCGGTCGGGGTGGGAGCAACATTTTGTCCCTGGGGCTCCATGTTTAAGCCTTCAGGACTAATTTAATTTAAGGCGAAGAAACCTTGTCGGAATAAATGTCAGGCTCCATACTTTTTAGCTTTTTGAATAAGAGGGAGGGAGAGAGGGAGGGAGAGAGGGAGGGAGAGAGAGAGAGAGAGAGAAAGAGAAAGAGAGGAGAGGAGAGAGAGAAAGAAAGACAGGGATATAGGAGGGGAAAGGAGAGGAAGACAGATTGTAGACGCCTGAAGGTCGGACAAAAAAAGTAGGGAACACGGATGTACTGAGCTTCTAAGGAAAATTATGGAAGGGAAAGGGGACACAGGAAGACAACGAAAGAAGAACAGATACGAAAAAGAGTGGACCAACATCCACAACACTATTCAAAAGACTCGCTGAAGCTGAAAGGGACTTGGAAC
>NW_007431689.1:0-398 GCF_000475195.1 Diaphorina citri
TCGTAATGTAGGTAAATTTTCAACATTTTAAAAATCTGGAAAATTTCGAAATATGCCGACATTGTTGAGACTTACAGTCCGTGAGATGTAGGATGGCATATGACCTTGAATGCGCAATGTTACCAAAAATAAAAATCTGGTGTGAACATCACACGACTTTCCTTATCCTAATTGTTCCCTAAAATTTTATAATATCTCTAACCGTTTAGTCGGTATAGCTGAAAACCGCCAAAAAACGGTCGAAAACCGCCAAAAAACGGTCAAAATACCGCCAACCGCAGCACCTATCTCAACCAAACGTTTTGAGTTGCATCCTTGTTACATTTGTGAACTACATACCAAATTTAAAGTCTCTAGCTCATACCGTTCCCGAGATATTGTTAAATTACACCAAAAAC
>NW_007431690.1:0-461 GCF_000475195.1 Diaphorina citri
ATTTATTATTTTTGACGATCTTTACGAAAAAAATACATTTGGACAGTTATATTTTTCATGAGAATCATCAATTGTAATTTACTCGTATCTTCGAATACGATAGCCAAGTATCTCTATAGTAGAGCACTAGTAGTTGAATCTTCCACCCGATTATTAGCTATAGCATAGTATAGCTCTAAAGCCCGGCGCACATTGAAACGCAGCTACGCAGCACAGTCACGCAGCACAGCAAAGCAGTTTTTGTAAACCATTGGATTCAATACTACCGCGCACATTACGACGCAGTGCACTCGCACGTGTCACTTGTCTGTGTCACTCGCCTGCCTCACTTGTGGAGGTGACACAGAATCTGCGTGCAGTTTTCAACATAATATTTAAAAAATAATTTGCCATCTTTAAACACAAAAAAAAGCTTTTTTAAAATACGTAGGTAACAGGTACCAACACCTAGAAAGCTATCC
>NW_007431691.1:0-1176 GCF_000475195.1 Diaphorina citri
GGCTGTTTGCACGTTGAAGGAAGGTTTGACAATTGGTACTGGAGCTGGGGCAACAGTGAAGGATGGTTTAGCAATAACTTCTGGAGCTGGTACCACGGCGAATTCTGGTTTCTGGATGACTTCAGTGACTTCTTCAATGACAACAGTGGGTTGTGGCACAACTTCGACAACCTCTTCAACAATGAATTCAGGTTTGGTGATGAATTCTGGTACTTCTTCGACCAAGAAGGATGGTTTGGCCACGACAGAGACTGATTCTTCAATGTTGAAAGATGGCTTGGATAGTGTGACTGGAGCTGGTGCGACAACAAAGTTAGGCTTAGCGACTGGAGTAACAACTGGAGCAACGGTGAAGCTTGGCTTGTTGATCACTGGGCTTAGCAACTGGAGTAACAACTGGAGCAACGGTGAAGCTTGGCTTGTTGATCACTTCGGTGGTTTCAACAACGGAGAATTCTGGGACAGGGACGGTTTCAACAACATTCTGTACGATGAATTCAGGCTTGTTGATGACGGATGGAGCTGGAGCAATCACGAAGCTAGGTTTTGGCACTGGGATGTTTTGCTCTTCAATCAAGAAAGATGGCTTGGCCACTGGCACCACAGTTTCAGAGAAGACGAATTCTGGTTTGACAACAGCAGTTGGTGATGGCACAATGTTGAATTCTGGCTTGGTGACAACTGATGGGACTTCGTTGACAACGAATTCTGGCTTGGAAATCACTTCAGGTACAGTTTCAACCAAGAATTGAGGTACTGGGACTGGAGTTGGTACTGGAGCAACAGAGAAAGCTGGTTTGCTGATCACTTCAGGTGTTGGCACAACTTGGAAAGTTGGTTTGGAGATCACAGTTGGGACAGATTCAACGGCGAAGGTTGGTTTGGCAATTGGTACGTTGACATCTTGGACCACGAATTCGGGCTTGGCAATGTTTTCAACCACAGGTTGGATCTGTACAACTGGTTTTGGGATGACTTCGTTGGTTTCCTGGATGATGATTTCTGGGACGGGGATGGTTTCAATGAGTTCTTCTACAGCAACGATTGGTTTTGGAATGGTTTGCACTACATCCTGGACAATGAAGCTTGGCTTGGGGATGATTTCAGCAGCACATGGTGGTGGGGGTGGGGGTGGTAGAACAGCTGGGAGTGGGGGTGGTAGTAGAGCTGGGGGTG
>NW_007431691.1:9536-10501 GCF_000475195.1 Diaphorina citri
GGGAGGGGAGGGGGCGTGGAGATGGCAGAGGGAGGGGGAGTGGAGCTGGCAGAGGGAGGGGAAGTGGAGCTGGCAGGGGGAGGGGCAGAGGAGCTGGCAGAGGGAGGGGAGCTGGCAGAGGCAGAGGAGCGGGGAGGGGAAGGGCTGGTTTGGAGCAAGGAACAACAACGAAGTTTGGTTTGACAACCTTTTGTACAGCTGGAGTGACGACGAATTCGGGTTTGACCAAGGTTTCTACGGCTGTTTGCACGTTGAAGGAAGGTTTGACAATTGGTACTGGAGCTGGGGCAACAGTGAAGGATGGTTTAGCAATAACCTCTGGAGCTGGTACCACGGCGAATTCTGGTTTCTGGATGACTTCAGTGACCTCCTCAATGACAACAGTGGGTTGTGGCACAACTTCGACAACCTCTTCAACAATGAATTCAGGTTTGGTGATGAATTCTGGGACTTCTTCGACCAAGAAGGATGGTTTGGCCACGACAGAGACTGATTCTTCAATGTTGAAAGATGGCTTGGATAGTGTGACTGGAGCTGGTGCGACAACAAAGTTAGGCTTAGCGACTGGAGTAACAACTGGAGCAACGGTGAAGCTTGGCTTGTTGATCACTTCGGTGGTTTCAACAACGGAGAATTCTGGGACAGGGACGGTTTCAACAACATTCTGTACGATGAATTCAGGCTTGTTGATGACGGATGGAGCTGGAGCAATCACGAAGCTGGGTTTTGGCACTGGGATGTTTTGCTCTTCAATCAAGAAAGATGGCTTGGCCACTGGCACCACAGTTTCAGAGAAGACGAATTCTGGTTTGACAACAGCAGTTGGTGATGGCACAATGTTGAATTCTGGCTTGGCGACAACTGATGGGACTTCGGTGACAACGAACTCTGGCTTGGAAATCACTTCAGGTACAGTTTCAACCAAGAATTGAGGTACTGGGACTGGAGTTGGTACTGGAGCAACA
>NW_007431692.1:0-461 GCF_000475195.1 Diaphorina citri
AAACGACGCGACGTAAAGTCTTCTTTCTGTTCTCTTTTCTTAGAGGGAACTGTAACTAGGTCTCATCGTCCCGTAATCAAAGAGAAAAAGAAAAAACGAACCATATTCGTTCAGGGGGACGGGTGTGTTTAGATATCTCGATAAAGTTCTGGAATTAAGGAAAAAAAGTCTGCCCCAGGCGGGAATCGAACCCGCGACCTACCTGTTCTTCTCCTTCTCGCAACCACTGTATGGTGAGATCTTGTAGTTCCAATAGTTTAAGTCGGATTGAAGTCAATATGGAACGAGTGTTGTGCTTAATGCGAGTTTTGAGGGAGTCCACGTGAGAGTAGAGGGAGTGGATGTTGTGTTTGGATACCTCGATGAGATTCTGGAACAAATGGAAGTTTGAACACGATTAGAATAGAACAGAGGTTCTCAAACTGGGGGGCGCGCCCCCCTGGGGGGGCGTGGAGGCAAAT
>NW_007431693.1:0-461 GCF_000475195.1 Diaphorina citri
ATTTCAAAGTGTAGCTCAAGATAATTGATATTTGTTTTGGCTTGGCCGAAAGCCTGGTTCTATTTTCATTGGTAAAATTCGGCTCACTTTGGTTATCTCTAGTCCATTACCGAACAAAAATTCAAAACATGAAACAATAGCCGTTACGGTTCCTAACCTAATTATGAGAGAGCAAAACTTGGGTTTAGTTGAATTATCAGCTTTGGGTTAGGTTCAAAAAGTATCAAAGTTTTTTCATGGTTCCCGGCTCCAGTTAGGCTTGGCCTCGACTTTGGTAAATTGAACCAATCCTGTAACCTGTAAATCAGTAGATATTTGGTCATATGGTCATCCAAATATCTACTCATTTACAACATTCTCTACTGATTCATGATGCATGCTACCATACCTCTATCTTTACCTCCAATCATTCAGCGTCGCAATGTAAAATGTGATTTAATGTAAATTTTCTACATTTTACC
>NW_007431694.1:0-461 GCF_000475195.1 Diaphorina citri
GGCAGTGCAATAGTCCTAAACTAAAATGGACGCGGCACATTAGGGATCAGGAAGAGACCGCCTTAACATAATAATAATGTGTACGCACCAACACAAAGCTGATCAGTCCTACTTTAAATTAAGTAAATCCATTTGATCATGTTGACGGCTAGTTGGACAGTCATCTTGTGCTCGAATCCACACAAGCAAAAGACAAACCATAGAGCGGCATAGAAAACTTCTTACATAGTTAAAACCACGCTAAATTTCCATTGCGGCCGGAACTTGGGCCTCTCGATTACCAATCCTTGAGGCACCCAGCCACTGACTTTGCCACTCGGTCATTTCTCTACTGCCAATACCAAAGCATTTTTACAATAAACAACTCACAGTTTGCCGCATTTTAGGTAGGTTCATAAAAGAAAAGTAAAAGAAAGAAAAAATTGTTCAGTATGTTAGCCCTGCGCAAATCGATTTGTCAG
>NW_007431695.1:0-461 GCF_000475195.1 Diaphorina citri
CCCATATAGAAAAAAAGTCGATTGGATAAAATTTAATTTTGTGATTTTTCAAAGATTTTGCGTGGACGTTCCCATTTATAGAGTGTTGTTAGTCACATACATTATACGTTTTACGTACAGTTATAGTTAGTTAGATTATACGTACATTACTGATACATAGAAGTGAGAACAGTGACATGCTACAATGCTACATAGAAGAGAAATCGTATACCTAAAAGAAGGCTGATTTATTTACACTAAGCCCATCTACACACGGAGCTACTGAAAAGACACTGATTAGTTAACCAGTCAGTAACTTGAATTACTAAATTGTTGTTTTGACCGTTCTTCGATAAGATACTAACTTATTTTATCATCAGAGTAACGGGTTTATTTGTAATTTCAGTCAGCTCCCATGGCGTAGTGGTCACTGCGCTCGCCTTGCACGCGGGAGACCCGGGTTCGATTCCCAGCGGGGTCAA
>NW_007431696.1:0-461 GCF_000475195.1 Diaphorina citri
GTCATTCTTCTCTTCAATTTTGAGACGATAAGACCTCACTACCTTAGATGTTAAAGTTCCCTCTATCAAACCTCTGAAGAAAAAAAAAAAGTTCAATGTAGGTACGAACGTTAGTCAGGGTTGCAAATTTTTGCTTTAAATTACAATCCTTGGTACCTTCTGAAAAAAAAAAAAAAAGTTTAATGTAGGTACAGGGTTGCAAATTTTTGCTTTAAATTACAATCCTTGGTACCTTCCTCTAATCTAATAGACCAAATTGGTCCATATGGTGCCAAAATAATTGTTTCATATTGTCTCTTTTTCTTGATAATATAAAAGGGTAGGATGGTTGTAGACTGTGGTTTTGAGCCCTAAGTAAAGAGGAGGAACTAATAATATAATTTATTATTGGAAATGAAAACATAAATAAATATAGGTATTTTTAAACACATTCAGGATCTATTAAGAAATTTACAAAGCAG
>NW_007431697.1:0-461 GCF_000475195.1 Diaphorina citri
TGTATTTCTTACTTTTTCTTTTTTTTTTTTTACTCCTAGTTATTAATTATTATTACATTTGTCAACCTTTGTAAAAATGTACTGAACATTAAATACAAATAAATTCTTTACTACTACTACTACTACTACATAAAAATAAGCATCATTCAATAGGATAAGGAAAGTCGTGTGATGTTCACACCAGATTTTTATTACTCCGGGTCCGGGTTTACAATCTCGCATTATTTTTGACTCTGTACAAATTTTATGAGTCAATTTGTAGAAGTTTTTTTCTGCATTTCGAGACGTTTAATTATAGTTGGTTATTCATTTAAACATTTGGTGTGGTTTACCCTCTTACTGTTTACCAATAATAATGTGTGCTCTCTTCCGACTATTAGCTGAAGGTCCGTTCCCACTTGTCGTTCGGGGAAAAATCGTGTCGTGTTTAGTGGGAACACTAATTTAAATTACATTACCTA
>NW_007431698.1:0-461 GCF_000475195.1 Diaphorina citri
TGGGTAGCATCGGATAAATTTACATCAATATTGTTCTTTCATAGTTCCCTTGCATATCTCGGTGGGCCACCATTGTCCTACATGTCTGACCTAACAACACTATAAGGCCAGGCACTTAATATCAGGTAGACCTGACAGGTACGGCTGAAAAGGTCCGTCTGTCGGGTCTAAGGTCTACCTGATAGTGAGTGACACCTAAGATATGTACGTGATCCTAATCATGAAAATTTTCCGCCTTTCAGCTATCGGGGATCCTCTGATCCAAGGTCTGAGAGAAATCATTAAGGAGAGACCTATGTCACCTGTGAAATTTCTGGCCAATTTTCTCATCCAATACGAACAACAGAAGAATAGTGCTGCTCCAATAGTAAGTCAATTATAAGCTACATCGCTACTTAACTCAATACCTAAGGACTACATCGTGAAATTGGGAAATCATTAATCAAAATTTTTATGAGGAC
>NW_007431699.1:0-461 GCF_000475195.1 Diaphorina citri
GGGTACACTTTATCCTAAACAGGTAAGGTTTGTTTTCAGAACAGTTGCCTTTCTCCTATCCTGGATCCTACCCTTCTTTGATTTTGGGATGATAAGACCTCAGTGGTTACAGTTCCCTCTATCAAACCTTTTGAAAAAAAAAAAATAATAATAATAATAATAAAATGATCTCCCTACATAAAAGATTTCATTGTAAAATTCTGCCTTCCTTCTCAGGAATACCTAACCCCAATGTAGGTCAAATTGAATGATCAAACTGGGTTGGTACTTAATTTCCATACAAATAAGGTTCATGATAATTTTGCAATTTACTAATTGAATAAATTTAATCCTAGGGCAGGTGCAAAATGTTCCAAACTCATCCAATATAATGTTCTACCTTTCAAGATAATTAAATTAAAGCTAATATCTAAACATGATTGAAGGGTGTATGCACATTGAATAAGTAGGACTTCATATTT
>NW_007431700.1:0-461 GCF_000475195.1 Diaphorina citri
GAGAGAGAGGGAAGCAAATTCCACGAGCGGATAATAAATTGAATAAAGTTTGGAGAAAAAGAAGCCGCGTGGAATTTCAAGAAGAGAATGAAGCGAAGAAGAACAAGAATGAGACGGTGAAGAAGAAGAAGAAGAAGAAGAAGAGGAAGAAGACGAAGAAGATGAAGTAGAAGAAAAAGTATAAGAAGAAAAGGAGGAAAAGATCTGGAGATAAGAAGAGAAAGAAGACGAAGAAGAAGAAAGAAGAAAGAAGAAGAAGAAGAAGAAGAAGAGGATGGAGAGATCTCGAGAAAGGAAATGAAGGAGGAAATGGTGAATTTGAAAATTTTCTCTTTTTTTTTCAAATTTAAAAATTTTATGGAAAAAAAGTAAATGATACATTACTACATAGGAAAATAGGTAGGTACAGGTATGTACGTAATCATCTTCTTTTATTCTTTTTTTTTTTTTTTTTTTTAAGA
>NW_007431701.1:0-461 GCF_000475195.1 Diaphorina citri
CAGTACTGTTAAGAGAAAATATCTAGGTAAAATATTAGGTTTGGTCGTTCTTCCTCTCTTGTCCTCTTCCGTTGAGTTGGTATACATAATATAGTTCCCTCTGTCACATTTCTTGCCATAAGGAGGACTGAGGATAGAAATGAGTTCCAAGCTCTCTTTTGATGTATCTACCTAGGTAGATATTGCAATTTTGGTTCTTCCATTTCACACAGTAGGTATAGCTGTAGCAATCTACATTATATTTATACCTACCTGTATGATAAAATACCTAAATGTATTTTATATAGGTATTATCATCGTTGTTATATGTATACATTGTTTCATCTCCTTTCTTCCTTTGATAACGAATATAGCGATGGTTATTTTCATTTCTGTGCAATTTTATACTATAAGACCTTGACAAATATTTGCCAGTGGATGTGTACATTTAGATTGATGAATAAAGAAAATCTTTTCGTAAA
>NW_007431702.1:0-461 GCF_000475195.1 Diaphorina citri
ACAAAGGTCTGTACATTTGATAAGAATTATTATTTATACGAAAAATGACCTTTTATGTAATAGCTTTTTTGGAATTTTCCCCGGTTCTAAGTTCTATTCCAGATTATTTATTACCGCTGTTTTGGAGTGTTGAAAAGTACAAAATGTGTCGAGAGAAAAAAAAAGAGGGTAGAGTCGTAGTGTAAGCCTGAGACTTACCACCTCGGAATTTCTCTAGATCAAGTTCAATCCTGAATCGACTCAGATACAATATGTAGCTCGATCCTTCTTTAATATCAGTCCCAATTTATCGCGATTTACTAAGCTCACAATGCTGTGATACCCAAATCTCTTAGGGATATAAGAAAGAGCTCAGTTGCTAGAGCACTGGAGTTCTGAACCGTGCATAGTAGTGCCAAGTTTTAAATCTCTAAAAAGGACGCGAGAATCTTGGAAGGAAAAAATCAAATAACATTTTAGAA
>NW_007431703.1:0-461 GCF_000475195.1 Diaphorina citri
TTTCAAGTGAATACCACGTATTTGAAAATGAAAATTTCAACTGTATTTGAAAACCCATTTGAAGAAATACTTGAAACAATGTTCTGTGGAAAAGATGAAAAGGTAAAGAATATGCTATGTACTTACACAACAATTCAATGTATGTGTTGATGTAGTGAAAAATATGAACTGATATGGTTCTCCCAGCCCATTTTCCAAATTCCTCTCAAATTTGGCGGACAATTTTTGACTTGAAATATGTTGAACAAATACATAGTTAAGATATTTACGGGAGACATTACTTAGAGGCTTTTAAGCATTCCCACTTGTCTCAATTTCACTGAAAAGTCCCTAGCTTGCCATTACTCTTTATTTCTCCTGTTTTACTAGAAGATTTTGGAGACAATCTTCATCTTTGATAGTCTTCTGAAAACGAGATACGACATACTATGTCATTGTCAGTCCCTTGTATTGTTACCTTT
>NW_007431704.1:0-461 GCF_000475195.1 Diaphorina citri
TTATCTCTTGTAAAATAAAATTACTTACAGTTTCCAAAGTTACTAGTCAAGTGAAGACGTTGTTCTTTTACCTATACTCTTCCTGGATCGTTCCGCTGTGATTTTTCCCTTCCATTCCAAGTGTTACTCTGCAATTTATTTCCAGCTTATCGTTCTTGTTCCCATTTTTCCCATTTTACTTTGAACGCGATGCAATCATGGTAAACTCCTGCATACGGATGTGTACAAACCACCCCGGGGGTAATTCTATGTAGATATGTACAGGGTTTCCAAAACTTACGGTAAAACGTACCTACTATGCACAGTGTGCGGTATTTTAACACGTACGGTATGAAATACAGGACACATTGTTTAGATTGCAAGGAACTAAAAAGTTTCTGGGATAAAGGGACTTTTTAGTCTCATTGGAGCAGGGTTGAAGGGGATTTTATTGGGTCGAAACAGGACTTTCCTCTATGAAC
>NW_007431705.1:0-461 GCF_000475195.1 Diaphorina citri
TTCCTTGGCATAACAATAAAATTCATTAGTACGAAAAAGTCTTTGGCATATCTTACACGTTATTTACAAATATGATTCTACATACAACTGTCCAATCCATGAACAATGGATTCTTATAATTTAAAACCGTATCTTCCATGCAGAAGGTAAAGAACATGTTGGAGAATTTTTTTCAAGTAATGACTGGTTTGCAATAGTTTGCATAAAAAAAAGCAAGTGTTTTCCCAGTTTTGTGTGAAGGAAAAGTAGAATAAACCTACCCTAAGAAATTAGCGACCGATAATGAGCACCTTCTTTTTAATGCATACCTACCAAATACCAATCAACCTTTCTTGGTTCACAATAACTTGGTCCAAAAAATTATTTTCCTGTCAACCGTGTCAACCAAACTCTACCAAAATAGAGTCCATCCATCTACAAAATATCTTCCTTTTTCGTTTCTTCCCCAACGCTTTTCACCT
>NW_007431706.1:0-461 GCF_000475195.1 Diaphorina citri
GGTATTGTGATATTGTTTTCGCCTAAATATAAAATAGTGTGTTAAACTAAACAATGGAGCCGAGGTACGATGTTGTACAGCTTTTGTTGGAGACTCCTTTTCAAAGGTGGAAGGATAAAGACCAAAGAGATCTCTTGGAGCAAGGCAGACCCGAGAAAATTCTCAATTTGAATGTTACCAAGAAGAAGGGCAAACATTCATATCAGGTACATTTTAAGAAGAGTTGGTTTGATAGTTACAAGTGGCTTTGTTCAAGTTTGGTATCACAGAAAGTGTACTGTTGGCCGTGTTTACTTTTTAGCAATAAAAGTTCTGGGTTCAACAGAGAGGGATTTTCTGATTTTTTAAACATAACTAGATCTTTGTCAAAACATTGTGACTCGGCTGAGCATTTGAAATGTGAAAAATCGTTGAGATTGTACCAAAGAAATCAGAATACAATCAGAGACGCTTTAGAAGAA
>NW_007431707.1:0-461 GCF_000475195.1 Diaphorina citri
GAGCGCTAGGCCGCGGGTTCGATTCTCGCCCGGGGCGGATTTTATCCTAAACGGATAATGTTCGTTCTCGGAACGTCTCCTCCATTTCGGGACGACGAGGCCTTAGCAATTGCAGTTCCCTCTATCAAAACTCTACCTACAATATTATGGGGAAACTTTGAACTACATCTTTCTGACTCCCCATGACTTCACATGATGGTAATGTGTTTAATACTTACCTCTTCTCACCAACCTCAGTGGTGCAGTGCTTAGCACGTTGGACTTTGAATTTGGAGGTTGGTGGTTCGAGTCCAAGTGAAGGCACAAAATTTAGCGTAGTATATTAAGCGGGGAACGACATTTGTGACAATGACATGCATTTATGCTTAACACAATTAAAATTGTTTTTACTTACCTCTTCTCCATTCCAGACATTGCACAAGAAAAAGTCTCGGGCCAAGCGGTCAGCCAGCACGAGTGCG
>NW_007431708.1:0-461 GCF_000475195.1 Diaphorina citri
GACATGGACATGGACAATACACAGGAACCCAAGTCTGGTCTGTAAAATGATCAACACGTAGAAACGAAATACGTTCTAAGTGCGTTTTTAGTGCCAAAAAAGACACTGTTCGTGATGTGTTTTTTCCTGTAGTACTTTTTTACAGGTGACTTGAATTAATCGCGCGTTTTGGAGGTAAACAATTTTGTTGATGCTAGTTTGCTGGTGTTTTGTTTTTGTTTATTTTGTTATTTTTCCATGTTCAAAGGAATTAACAATGTTATGTTTATACAACAAATTAAAAATTAATTCAGCTGTGAGGGATTTTAAACTTCTGTTTTATATAGGTGAAATTCTTGGTGATTTTTAATTAAATAAAAAATTAAATCGATGTTTTTATGTTCAAAGGAAATTGATCAATAATGTTTAAAAAATCTAACTTTTAGGTATTTTAAAGGAAACTAACCTCTTTAAACTAAACT
>NW_007431709.1:0-461 GCF_000475195.1 Diaphorina citri
AGGGATAGTTCATACATGGTAGTTCATAACTACCAGTACATGGTAATTCTAATTTCCCCTCTGTCAAAGGAAAATACGGGACTTTGTTCCAAAACAATAGGTGGCGTTATAGCGCCTCTAGTAAACCATTGGAAATCCAAGATGGCGCATTCCCGAACATCGAGGATTTACTGGTCAGTTTCCATTGGACCAGTGGTCAATTTTCCGAAAAGAAAATACATCTTTACTCTACAAAGTTTATTAATTTCCGACTCAAAACACACAGTTCCTACTGAACTAGGTTAGGTACTTACTGGTAACCGAATGCCTCCTACTGATGGGGCTGTTAGAACAATTACTCTGACTGGACATACTCATTAGAGATCCTACAGATTCGGATGAGGGCTGGGTCCGGTGGTGGACATCTGCCTCGGAGGAACCTGAAAAATAAAGGTCGTTATAAATATGAGGGCTAAATATTG
>NW_007431710.1:0-461 GCF_000475195.1 Diaphorina citri
GAGGAGGAGGAGGAGGAGGAGGAGAGTTAATGGGTAGAGGGAGAGATAAGAGCGGAATTGAAGTTTTATTTAACGAACAAATTAAAAACATTGGAGTGAAAATAAAAAAAAAGAGAGAAACTAAAACAAGAAGAGAAGAAATAATAAAATGTCGAATGAAATACTGAAATGAAATGGAAAAAACCATGCGAGTTCAAGAATTTCAAATTGGTAGACGAGAATGCAGGAATTACCAGTCAACAACCAGCCTAAGTTGAGCCGGGAAAAGCCAGCAGTATGCGATCACCTAACATGGTCACCCATCCGGATAAAAACCACGTGCAACGTTGCCTAACTTCTAGGGAACTAGTGTATTCAACGTACCTACCTACTATCGCTGTTAATAATAATAATAGTGCTTATTTATACCTACTGCTCGCATAGGACTGAAAAGTCCCTTTACTCCAGCAGTAGGCTACTAC
>NW_007431711.1:0-461 GCF_000475195.1 Diaphorina citri
CTTTTCATTTCCCTCCTTCCCTGTATTCTTTTTCACATTTCTTTGACGATAAGATTCGTTTCTGTTTGAGTTCATTCGTGGTCTATCTGCCATTCTGCCCCCTGGCATTCCCAGTTAACCTTTGACTTTGTTAACTGACTTGAAAAGAGATAAGAGATAGAAAGACATTGATATGGTAAGGTATGGTTCCACGTCTGAGACACGTGCATCCAGGAAGTCAGGGTTGGACTATGAATCCATTCTTTTTTCGTTTTCCACTCTTTTGAAAGAAAGGTACCTTGAATTGATGTTTAATATGATATCCGAAATAAAGAAGGATATTTGATTGATCCCTATATCTACAAAAAATGTACATTTGAAATGTTCATGTATAAGGATAGGCAACGGGATGAAAGACTTTTTAATGTGTTGGATTCTACCAAAGGGTTTTTGGAAATTTTATAAAACGCCGTATCGCATCT
>NW_007431712.1:0-461 GCF_000475195.1 Diaphorina citri
GGGCGGGAATCGAACCCGCGGCCTAGCGCTTACAAGGCGGACGCACTACCAACTAAGCTAACAAGGCTGGCCGCTTCTTCTTTTTCTTCGCTCTTTTCCGTGTACAGACGGGGTTGGCGTTTTTCGTCAGCCTCTCAATCAGCTCTAACTAGGGTGATTGCTTTGGGCTGCCATTTGGTTTTGGCTACGAATTTTACGAGTGGATGCCCTTCGCACTCAACCTTTGCTATTTCTTTAGCAAGGGAAATTCAGGCTGGTATACTCCCTGTTTAAATTCCCCCAATCAGACTAGGCTTTTCTACTCCCTGTTGAACGTCCCCGAGCCAGACAAACTTAGCAGTTCCCTCTACGGGTTCGATTACCGCCCGGGGCGAAGTTTACGCTATAACCTCTACAGACCGAGTGTACACATATGTGTACACAATTTTAGAAGTGCTAGATGCCTGAAGAAAAAAAAATTA
>NW_007431713.1:0-461 GCF_000475195.1 Diaphorina citri
GGACTGTATAAATAGTCATGTGGACAAGGTGTTAGATACCTGGTATATGCTATGACACTTGTCACCGGGCGTGTGACATGCCTGGAGCGGAGCAGCAAGAAAAACGACTGCATTTACATAACTGGTCGTACGAGACTTGTATTGCAGTCGAACTGCGAGAAATCTATGCAAAGTCGACGACTTTTTGGGGTAAAAATGACCTGAGAATCATTATCTTTGAACAGATTTGGACTTGGCACCCATTTTCACTTTCGGACTTTTTGGGGTAAAAATGACCTGAGAATCATTATCTTTGAACAGATTTGGCACCCATTTTCACTTTCGCAAACTCGTATGTATTTTCCAGTATCTCTGGTCGATAAAGAGCTACATCCATATTGTTGTGAACAGCGCCATATTTGATTTGATTTTAATTACACAGTACAGATTCGATCATTTTCTAGCTAATATCAGACCACTGA
>NW_007431714.1:0-461 GCF_000475195.1 Diaphorina citri
AGGAGTAAGAATAACTAAAAATTTCACGATTCTAAGCAATGTACAGACAAATCTACAATTTTATTTATATAGATAACCACACTAATTTATTAGAATTATATACTTTGTACCTACCCAGTTATTATTCTAAATTGCACATGCGTGTTGTACAGAAATAAAGACCTAGGTACCTATTTTAAAAGTAGGTATTTACCTAACTTGGAAAGAAAATCTTTGGTTTACCAATATCAATGTAAATACCTAGGTACTTTCCTACCCACTTTTTTCAAAGCATTACATTACTTACCCTCAGACTTACCTATTTCAAACTATTTCTCAAGAGCAGAGCTTCTCTTGGAAACGTAGCTTCGTATTCTGAAGGTGCAGGAACATCGTAAGCCTTGTTTCCAGTTGCTACCTTAGGTACCCCATATGGTTGAAGACAAAGCACGAACCCAACATGAACAACCCTCTAGTTCAGC
>NW_007431715.1:0-461 GCF_000475195.1 Diaphorina citri
TGGGACCAAACAACAACTCTACAGAGACCGACGACAATCAGGGACTTTCCCATTTTGGCACCGTGAGTATTTTTTGGTCTAGAAATACCTTTTTACAGAAAAAAAAAAACATTTGAAAACATTACAAAAGCAATATTAATTAGGTTTAATAATTCCTGTGAAGTCAAACTACTCCGAAATGTAGAGTGCAAATTTCTTTCTTGAACGGGGCAACAAGCAACTTAACAGCTTTGGACTTCACATTTCCCAAGAAACTTGGTATTTTATTTTAATGTCACAGCAAATTTTTTAGGGGTTATGGCAAGTTTTACAAGGTTTTTCTTCTATTATAGGTGTTATGCCATACAGGCCAGAATTTTCGCAAGGGGGACCAAGAATACCAATAAAGTCAGAGTACTCCCCTTATTTTGGTTTTAATCAAAATAATGGTTAATAGTTATTACTGATTACTGTATATTTTT
>NW_007431716.1:0-399 GCF_000475195.1 Diaphorina citri
CTATTTACTTTCTTACAAATCTTCTATATAAAACTTCTAATATCTTTTGGGAAAAGCTACTAATTTACGTCCGTCTACCAGGACTTTCTGCTAACTCACTCTAGTTTACAAAACAAAATCTGCTGATGGAAAATCTACTGCTTTCCTCGTTGGCAACATAAACATCAGCTGTCTAATTTAATTAAATTATTCTTAATTAACTATTTCTAATTATAAAACACTTGCTAAAACACCTAATACCTAACTTGTATCTAAACTCGCGCTGTTCGCGACATTCCCCCCCAGAAAGTAGGAACTACTACAAACGTAGGTAACAGTAATATAAATAAAAGGCTAATAATTGTGAAAGGTTACCTAACTATTACAAACTTTGATTTCCTACAGTCAACAGATTTTAAG
>NW_007431717.1:0-461 GCF_000475195.1 Diaphorina citri
ATCTCCCCTCAATTTCAGTTGACCGGACCGAATTAGTCCTGTTTGACCACATAAGATATACATATGGACATGATTGATGCTCATCTCATACTCGTCATAAATTCGCTACCTATGTTCCGACTTTCAACTTTCCAAAATAAATATTAGTGGACACCAACATACACTGGTACCGGTATTCTGAGAGTTAAATCATGCCAGACAGACAGGCTAAAAAAAGATCATAGAAAAACAGATGCCTAGATCTCATAATAACTAATAACATCTGTTAGGATTTCCCAACTACATATTGTTAAAATTAGCCTAAGTTAGAAAAATAACATCTTGAAATAACTCAGAACTACTATGTAGAAACTATACTTACATAGAATACGAGTATCACAATCCAGTAGACAGTTAGGTACATATCTACTGATCTACACAAAATCTACATATTTGCAGAATACATATATGAATCGTTAATT
>NW_007431718.1:0-461 GCF_000475195.1 Diaphorina citri
TTATACCCACAGGTAATATCAGCACTCCAGGCAAGATTTGGTAGAACTGATCTCCTTACGGAGTATTATATCCGTGAAATGCTCAAATTGATTATTGATAGTAGTGCACACAAAGATAAGCTGTCCATTGTATCTTTGTATGACAAATTGCAGAGTCACCTAAGAAATTTAGAATCTTTAGGTGTGACTTCACAGAACTATGCACCTATTTTGTTACCATTAGTTTCATCATGTGTTCCAGAGCATATGTTACGGTTGTGGGAAAGAACTGCTAGTAATAACAGTTCCTCTGTTGATACCCTGGATAATTTGCTACTATTTCTCAAAATTGAGGTTGAAAGTTCACAAAAGGTGGAACTAGCAAAGAAAGGGTTTGGTATGTCTACACAATCAAGTTCTAATGTTAGGAGAGAACCTAAGAAGTCCCTATCAAATAATGATATCATACCCACTGCTACTGG
>NW_007431719.1:0-461 GCF_000475195.1 Diaphorina citri
CAGGTGAGTTGAATTGATCGAACGAATTGAGTTTTCTTATTTTTTGGGCTTTATTTTAAAAGAAGAGATGAGAGCTACGTAGGGAAAAGACTGAAAAGTGAAAAGAGTTGAAAGAATGGAAGCCAGGGGGAGAAAAATGCGAGGGAGTCCGAAGAAAAGG
This sequence comes from Diaphorina citri, assembly GCF_000475195.1. NCBI lineage: Eukaryota > Metazoa > Arthropoda > Insecta > Hemiptera > Psyllidae > Diaphorina > Diaphorina citri. The sequence continues at coordinate 161 of NW_007431719.1, forward strand.
TGGAAAGATTGTGTGAATCAAGACTTGAGAGAGAGAAAAACTTAGCAGGACATAAGGTACAAAATAGGGCTGTCTGGAAGAGACAAGCAACGTCGACCCTACTTCAATAGGAAAGCTATTTTTTGGGGACAGTCTTGGTCCCAATGTTGTCATGAATTTTAATAAAATTTCTCGTTTCAGCTTACCGCTGCCTGCTACGAACTTTACGATACGTTCTTCTCGCTGAGTACCCGTGAGAAGTTAGCCATCATATCTCAGGACCGGGAACGACTGCGAAATCTCAAGCTAGCCGCCCTGTTGA
>NW_007431720.1:0-461 GCF_000475195.1 Diaphorina citri
TACTGTGTCCCGGTAGGGAGAGTAGCGACTGGGCGCGACTGCGGGTGTCGGCTGGTTGAGACGATAGGCGCTGCCGGTTATAGAGGGGGGACCTGAAACCAAAAGAAAGAAGGTTCGTTGTGACGTTAAAATGTTGCGAAAAAAGTGCCAAAGTGTAAATACCTATACTTCCAGGAATGAAGCTTGTTCCAAGACACTTTTCTAAATGAATTAAAAAATATCTGAAATTTTCAGGTGTATTTCGTAAGTAATTCGTTAAAGTAAGTAAATGTTAACTGTTTCACATTTTCGTTTTTAAAGTGTTAATTGGCAAGTTCGCGGATGATATTATTGTGACAATCTGCTGGAATTCAGACCCGAAACGTCCAATACAAAACAAGATACGTGTCAACTTCAAGTCCGGAAAACCACAACATTGTAAGTTAAGCTTGATTAGTGGGGCAAATTATATATGATTTAAA
>NW_007431721.1:0-461 GCF_000475195.1 Diaphorina citri
CACCAATGAGATATCATTCTATGTACATATACCCCAGTATACAGGGTGTTCAACCTAGAAGTGCTCCATAGGAAATAAACCTGTAAAATCAGGTTTTGCCTCATAAAAGTCCCCAATACATTTTCCGGGTCCACTATAAGCATTCATTCATAAATTTTGACTTATTATTGTACATTGTTAAAAATAAAAAATGTCATACGATAAATAAATTTGACGAGGAATTGATTGGTCCAACTTACAGTTAAGGAATTACGGGTTTGAGACTCGGCGGATTCAAGAAAAAAACTGTTGAAGGCCTTTTCAAGGCCTTCAACAGTTTTTCAAGAAGTCATTCCTATGTGATTTTTTGAACACTATCCGACTCACGGTTAAGGAGTTACAGGTTTTCTTTGTCAATAAATTTTATTAAATATCATAAATTACACACAGGGGAGTATCGAACCCGTCAACTGTAAGTCCAA
>NW_007431722.1:0-461 GCF_000475195.1 Diaphorina citri
AAAAGTCTCATCGTACAGAAACCGACAAGAGAAGAACATAATAAGAGAAAGCCAGTCGTTCCGAGAACAAACTTTATTCGTTCACAATAAAATCCTCCCCGGGCGGGAATTGAACCCGCGACCGAGCGCTTACAAAGCAGCCGTGCTACCCTCCAAGCCAACTAGGCTGGCTGTAATTTAATTGTTTCTCTCTCTAGGTTCACGAACCTGAGGAAATAACAGTTTGATCAAGGGTGAGCTATTCTTTACCAAATAGTTCCTTAAGGTGTGTCCACAGCCACACATAGCGGACTTCTCACAAAACAAGGGGAATTTTTCCTCTTAGTGTGAGAAGAGTACACTGCCTTTTTTTTCCCTTATTTTTTTAAATACATAAATCATACCTGTTATCTTTAGCTATACATTGTACTCACATTATGTATTTTTTGTCAAATAAATTGTACAAATAAATTACAAATTAC
>NW_007431723.1:0-461 GCF_000475195.1 Diaphorina citri
TTGATGGAACAAAATGGGTACTAAATGATGGGCTTTGGTACAAATTCGCAGCAAAAGTTGTGGTGCTAACTTCACGAAGGTCAGGTGATCCGTTTTTGGTGAATGTGTCACATCCACTAATAAAGCAAAAGTTGATGTGTTAATTTTATGCCCCGGTATTATTGTTTTATTTTATGTGCGTATTTTATTGTGTAGGTAGGTACCTAGGTACGTTTTAATTTCAGATACCCATTGTAATCTTGGGCTGAAGGCAGCGTTGGTAGGTAAAAATTCTTTGACACATCATAAAGGAAATTCTGCTGAGAAGCATAATTTCAGGCGAAAAATGCTCGAATCTCATTCATTGACAACCTATAGGATCCACTACCTACTGATTGAAAAAAAAAAAAAATGCGTTCTCTATTTTACTCGAATTAATCAATGAGTTTCTCTCTCGGCCGATAGAGTGCAACACATGTTTC
>NW_007431724.1:0-461 GCF_000475195.1 Diaphorina citri
CTAAAAACTGACCATCGAAAATTTGACCCGATTACATTACTTTCCTTCCTATAGGATAAGGAAAGTAAAAAGGTATAAAGAACGGGCCATTGTATTCGCTTCGGTGTCGTCTGCCTGTCTGTCCCCATAGAAGGACTTATCCAAACCTGGTCGAATATCAAATTAAAGGTCTTTTTACCAGGAACACGAAAGTGGTGGTGCAAATTTTGTCCAGAAAAGCAAAAAGCCAAAAAAAAACTGGTTTTTGGGGGATTTTTTTCACATTTTTTCACACAAATGAGCTCTGATCTTGAAATTTGTCGCGACGACCTATGAACTCAAAGCGAGAAAGTTTTAGATAATTCAGTCGATAATTTAAGACCGGTTTTAGCGTCACCTGTGTAAAGCTACGCCGAGAAAGGCCAATAAATGGATGGGTGACTTAAACATTATATTGGGAATAAAGGGAGAACGGGCTCTAG
>NW_007431725.1:0-461 GCF_000475195.1 Diaphorina citri
CCTTTCTCCTCTCTCATCGTTCTCTCCCTCCTCCTCCTCCTTTTCTTTCTTTCTCTCCTCCTTCTCCTCCTCCCCTTTCGCTGTTTTCTCAGTGTGGAGCTTTGTGAGGAGAAAAAAGTTGTCGGATTTTTATAGAAGAATAAGAAGAAAGACAGAGGAGGAGGAGAAAGAGAACTCAGAAGAGGAAGAAGGAGTAGAAAAAGAAGAATGATGAGAGAAAATGGAGAAAGGAGGAGAAGAAGAAGAAGGAGTGAGAGAAATATCAAAATTCTCTATTGATGATGATCGAAATTCTGTAGTGTATTGTAAAAACGTGGTGATATGTTGCAGGTATTTTCTGACGAAAATATCTTTTACAGGGTGCGTCCTTTACATGTTGATTTACACAACTTTAGAAAAAAGTACCCTGGTGGGTCTTCTGAAGGCCCCATTGGGATTAAAATCGGACTTACCTTTCGGAA
>NW_007431726.1:0-461 GCF_000475195.1 Diaphorina citri
CAACATTAAAGGTCAATCCAATGACACCAACTTGGAAGGAAACTGTTGAAGCCTTCTTTTCGTAGGAAAATGAAACATATTTGATACTGTAGCTAACACAAGGGAATTTACACACAAATGGCACAAAGAATAACAAATGATTATATCCTTCCCTGAATGACAGGAGTAGGAGATGGACTGAAGAGAATAGAATCATAGAAGAAAGAAACTGTACACAGAATTAGTTTTGAAAGGAAGTTGTGTAATGATCAGCTGAATGATTGCCCAACATGATTTTACTGGCTACATATTTCACCTCATCTCACAACAAAAAAAACATAAGTAGCTTTGGATATCTCGGATAGATATAGATGATGTGGATCTTGAAAATTATTCATATAGGTTATAGACTATAGAGCATTATAGAGACAGCTCCCAGGGTATTCTTCAATTGGCTCTACACTCTACAGCAGGGGTCGGCA
>NW_007431727.1:0-461 GCF_000475195.1 Diaphorina citri
ATTTTACGTATTGAATTTTCCAAGTTTGCATACGGAGTCCTTTGATTGCATTGATAAAGATGTTGCCAGTTGCCACCTGTTAGATATCATTTTTGTCTCTGTGGGAAATGTAAAATGAATGTTTTCAGTCACTTAAAGCCACTAAATAGCAGGTATAAGTAAAGTGACGTTAATCCTCTATCAAATGTTCCTAGTGCATTTACAAACCCTACAATCTAGGTTATTCTAGAGCTTTCTCTAGAAATTAATGAACCAGACAGCTCTATACAATGTGCCAGAGCACTACTAAGTTCCCCCAAACAAAGACGAAGGTTTCCACGAAGCTTTCTCACACATATCATGTGAACATTTTTCAAAAGCTGAAGCGCAAGAAAATGCCAGATGGATCATAATGCTTTTAGGAAGAGAAAAGGGAGAAGGGGAAACAACGTTCCTAAAAACAAAAACTACAGGAGGCCACA
>NW_007431729.1:0-461 GCF_000475195.1 Diaphorina citri
CTTGAGCGTGATTTCATAGTCGGAGACGTTAAAACCAAGGTGACGAGGTTGAAAATTGAAATGTATTTAAGGTTTTTTTATACCGATTTGGACAGTTTAAGTTTTATTGTTGCAATCGAAAATCATCATTGTTTTCAACTTTAATGAATTTAGAGCCGGCGCGAACGACATGTTTTAACGCATAGTCAAAGCGCCTTAAAGGGGGGGGGATGATTTTAGTTCTTGGAGGGTTCAAGGGTTCTTCTTTTCGTGATTTGTCTTCTTCTTTTTGGCTGTTTTGGAACTCAGCAATCTTAGCATACAAGTTTACTATTTTTCCAATTTTCTTGATCCGAAACATCAATCAGCACATAGACTATCCTAGTATAAATGATTCTTAAACCCTCAAATATAAGCTTGCATTTCAATACGTTGGTCGAAAACGCATTGGCGTGCGTGTGTTTGTGTGTGGCCTCCAACCT
>NW_007431730.1:0-461 GCF_000475195.1 Diaphorina citri
GAGAAAACGAAATTGATTGAATTTTAACCTCAGTATAGCGAAGTGATCTTAAAAGCAAGTAGAATTACCTACCTTACTTTAACGAAGTTACTCTGATTTTGACCTCAGTATAGCGAAGTAATCTTAAAACCGAGTAGAATTTTACCTCAGTACAACGAAGTTACTCTGATTATTATGGATCTCAGTATAGCGAAGTAAATCGATATAACGAAATAGTTTCGATTTTAAACTCGATATAACGAAAAATAAGTACAAAAACCTCGATATTACGAAATTTTGTTCATTTCCCTTGGACTTCGTTATATCGAGGTTCCACTGTATTTAAAATATGATGAACTTTTTATTCTCACCTTACTCTCTCACGTCTCTCTCTCTCCCTCTCCCTCCCATGTTGCAAAGAGAACATTTCAGCATTGTAAAAGAAACTTTTACAAGTAAATAGGGTTTAAGAAGCTATAAAC
>NW_007431731.1:0-461 GCF_000475195.1 Diaphorina citri
TCTATTTCGCACCAAATACGAAACACATTACGTTTTTCAAAGGATTTTCTTCGGCAATATTACGTCATAGCATTCGCGAGGTTCAAAATTTTATATGATCAAGGGCCTGAGGGAAACTTAAGGTAGAAACACACTACCATCACGTGACGTGACTTAATGGTAGTGTGTTTCTATCTTTACTTTTCGCTAGTATCTGGGTCAAAACGACAAGATTCTCCGGTAAACGAAACTGTCAGCGTACCTTTCATGAGAGACAAGTTCACTGGTATGTCACTTGAATTGTCAAGGTTGTCTTTCAGCACAACATCGATCTGATTCATTCCATACTCCACTGGGACTCCCTCGAACGTTTTGGCATGCTCTTGCTTGGACACTTCCAAGGATTTTTCGGACTTCAACTTCCCTGTCAACCTAATTCAGTATAGGTAATCATTGTTATTTCGTGTGAAATTTGGAGTGTC
>NW_007431732.1:0-461 GCF_000475195.1 Diaphorina citri
TAATATTTATGGGCATTAGAGTAAACTTTTGAGTTGTATGGCCGCCATACACGCCATACATACACGCTACGCCACTGCGTATGACACTGTTAATAATAAAGAAGCCTAGTGGTTGACTCGTCCTTTGTAGGGGATCAGCGCGGCGTAAGAGGGTTGACTTTGAATTTGAAGCGTCGCCATTTTGAATCAGGATGGAATGTGACCATTTTAAGTAGCCTATGTCACCCTTAGTCAACTGATTTATATTTCAATGTTTCTTTTTTAAATCACACTCCATACTAAGGAATTTCAGGGACTTTGTAAACAGGGAGTGCTTCTTAGATTGGATTCAAGCCGCATTTTTCCGTCTGGGAATTCGGGTTTGAAAGGCCTCCAGTCTCATTTTTTACTATCTCCTACAGTAGTCACTATCACTAATACTATCATTGCTATGTTCTTATGTTTCTATGATTTTTAATTAA
>NW_007431733.1:0-461 GCF_000475195.1 Diaphorina citri
GATCTTACCTGAAACAATAAAGAAAAGTAAGCAATCACTTAGTTAACACTAAAATAAATAACATAAAAGAGGAATCTATTTGTTTGAACTTGATCTAAAAATGGTCTTCTTGTGACCCAATTATCTTTTGTAGCTGCAGGGATCCAAACAGCCGTTCCTTCGGTTGTGAATCTAATAAGTTAGTTAGGGATATTACTACAAAATTATGAAATGAGCATTATGGTTATGGTACTTATGTGGTGGTGTGTCGAAGTCCATTCCATAATACCTATATCACCAGATGGACACCAAAAAGCAAAATGTATTTCCAGTCGAAATAAGATTAAGTACAAATTTTTATGCCGGCTCTGGGACTCGAACCCGGGACCTTCTGCAAGCGCGTAACCACTGGGCAAACCGTGAAAAATATTTGCAATTTTTTGCCAACTCTTGGACTCGAACCCGGGACCTTCTGCAAGCGC
>NW_007431734.1:0-461 GCF_000475195.1 Diaphorina citri
TCTCAAATTATATGAGGATAAAATTCCATACCTCGGCTGGGATTGAACCCACGCCCTCCTGTTTACCAGGCGAGCGCCATATAATAACCTCACAGGCTGTTTCTGCCAACCACACCTTTTTCGCTGATGTTTTAATCAGCTCATTAGTTGACCTGGCGATACTGAGTGTACAGTGTCCAAAATAGAAAGCAGCAGATTCCAGATAGACAGACATCCGTCCAGATAAAAATGAGCTTGAACCATTACAAATTTCCAATTTTCAAATAAAATGAACCGCTGAAGTAAAAGAAAGGGCGATAAAAGGACTCATTAGTTAGATTAATCTGAAAATAACAATGAAATACCTATGAAAATGAATTAAATCAAGAATACATTACATAATAAGAAGTTATGGTCCTTAAAAGTACAGAAGTAGGTACTTACAGGGATGATAAAAAAAAAAAAAAAAAAAAAAAAAAAAA
>NW_007431735.1:0-461 GCF_000475195.1 Diaphorina citri
AGGAAAATCGGGAAACTATAAATATACATGGTATACGAGAAAAGTTTTATGTTAATAAATAAAAAAGGGAAGAAAACGAAAAGGAAACAGGGAAGAGAAAAGAAAAGTGTTTTTGCGAAAGAGAAAAACTTTTATACAGTAGCGACTAAAGAAGGAGGGAAATTTGTTGGGGAAGTAATCAGGGGCGACTGACTAAAAAACAGGCGGATTGATAGCAGGCCCGTATCCAGGGTTTCAGAGAGGGGAGGGTAGTCTCAAGAGTCCAAACAGGGACTTACCGTGGAGGGACTGAGGGAGGGTGGATGCTCCAAATCTCAGAGCCCAATATTTTGTTGGTATATTACAACATTCAGGGACAAATACAACCCTAGGAGGCCTACCCTATAAATACGGACCTGATTGATAGAGATCATAAATAGAAGACATACGAATATTACCTTCGGCTAGCCGTTGCGTTGATG
>NW_007431736.1:0-461 GCF_000475195.1 Diaphorina citri
TTAACCGGCTGTCGATCGACGGATGAATCTCTGTTCTCTAGGCAGTGTAAACGGTTTAGTCGCCATCGATCGACATCGACCGATGGCCGGTCGACTATGTGTGGACACACCTTGAGAGTTTCATAGCCTCTTTGAATTTGGTTATCAATATTGGACCTATATCTACTAACTAAAGCAGAAATTCCAGAAAAGGAAGAAAATCTCCGTCAGAACAGCACCACAGGGCCTTGTTATCAACAAAATAATGATAAGACAGGATACACGAGAGTCTAATCATACTGAAGCTGCAATAATTGTGCATCAAGAACTAGAGTTTCCTAGCACATTAATACGTTATTATACCAAATTGCATCTCGAAACAATGCCATCTCATCTTGCGCCTCAATCATAATCAAAACGTACACACATGCACCAAATATACAAGGTGGGTCACATAGCAACCTCTGTAGCTTAGTGCGTAT
>NW_007431737.1:0-461 GCF_000475195.1 Diaphorina citri
AAAAAAAAAAATATGATAAGAAAAATTAACTTTATATTTTACCGGTGCGATGTGGTGTTTGAGGTTGAGTATATACTTTTAGTTACCATAAATTGATGAAAAAATCACTTTTTACTACAATGTAATATGTAGCTGTTTTAGCTGTGTCTTGCAATGAATTTTGTGAACAACATTTAAAGAATGAGAATGAGGCTAAAGAATGAGAGGTAGTAAAATGATGAAATGCAAATGTGACCCAAAGACTAAGTAAAAAAAAAGCTCAAGCATTTGCAGCATCCATGACTCCATGATTACACCTAGGGCTGAAACTGAAAGTTCATTGTCAAATTGTCATACTCCAGAATCGTAAAAAAAAGCTCTCCAAAAAGTACATTGTACGTTTTACTTGTAAATTGGGTCTTAATTAAATTACATTAAATTAAAATAAGAAAGATTAATTCTCCGAAAGAGGAAGAAAACAG
>NW_007431738.1:0-461 GCF_000475195.1 Diaphorina citri
GTGTGAACTATGAAATGTGAAATGTGAACTGTGAAATGTGAATGAGTGAATGGATCTTGTTCTTATAATATAAGATTTATTTCAAAGACCAAAAATTTCCTATTTTGGTAGGTAATTCATTTAAAAACTTGGAACTCCTCTTCGCCAGAACAGAACAACCTACCTACAAGATAATAAATCCGAGAAATGAGGAAGAAGTCAGAAGATAAAATGGCACAATAAATTGTATGAACGCCTGGTATCTATTTAGATATGCAAAACGCCATGCACAAAACATTCTAACTTTTGCCACTACAGGGTTCTTTCAACAAGAACCTAAAATCAACTTCTTTTTTTCCCTAAAAATATAATTGAGGAGCTCGGTGCAAAAAGGGAAATACTTGTGAATTTTTTGCCCTTTTTGCGTAAAACGGTTTTTTGAATAGAACGTGGTGCGCTCTATCTTCCAGCGTTTGAACTGC
>NW_007431739.1:0-461 GCF_000475195.1 Diaphorina citri
GTCCTCCTTTTGGTTGAAATGTCCGCCTTTTTTAGCCAAAATGTCCTCCTTTTGAAATTTCTTGTCTGGTAACCCTAGACGCGATACCCTTCAAGGATCCAACCTAAGCAGGCTTGCTCCGCTTTGGGTTAAAACGCGGTGGTTATTAGTATAAAAGAGTCAGTTTAGATTTACTTGAAGGAATTGAAGGATCAAGTTTATTATCATAATAATCTATTAAGCTCCTCAAGAGATAACTCAGTGCTAAGAGTAAACAAACATGATGCTACAGAGGGGTAGATTGAATGCCTCTTTACTCTGAATTCAATAGGTCCCGCTACTGTAATGTAAACAATTGATGAGAGGTCAACTATAACCCAGATGAGATAAAGTAAACAATAGTGAAGTGAAGTGGAAGTGATAGTATAGGGTTGAATCTCTGCTCTAGGAGTTAACAGTCAGTGGCATAGGGCCATGGTTTT
>NW_007431740.1:0-461 GCF_000475195.1 Diaphorina citri
GGTTCGATTCCCGCCCGGGGCGGATTTTATCCTGATGGGATAATGTTCGTTCTCGGAACGGCTGGCTTTCTCATTTTTTGTCTTCCTTCTCTCTTCGATTTCGGGACGATAAGACCATAGCAGTTACAGTTCCCTCTGTCAAACCTCTTAAAAAAAAAAAAAAAAAGGTTAGGAGACCTAACTAGGTTTGCGGACTAGAGAGAGATGGGAGTTCGCGTTGATTCATTTGCCCTTGAGACTTGAAGGTCATGAGACGAAGTAGGAAATAAGGTAGGGGGAATGACTCACTCCAATAGAGGACCTCTTCTGTCCTAGTATATCATCCGATCTCACTCAGGAAACAGGAACACCAGCCAGCTGTTATTGGCTTTTTTTTTTTCCTCAAGAGGTTTGACAGAGGGAACTGTAACTGCTATGGTCTTATCGTCCCGAAGTCGAAGAGAGAAGGAAGACAGGATAGG
>NW_007431741.1:0-461 GCF_000475195.1 Diaphorina citri
CTCCTCGGGCGGGAATCGAACCCGCGATCTAGCGCTTACAAGGCGGACACACTACCAAGCTAACCAGGCTGGCAACAAGAATACCGATCTAGCCAGCCTAGTTAGCTTAGTTGGTAGTGCGGCTGCCTTGTACCCTCCAAGATAACTAGGCTTGGCCCTGGACTCTTAGTAAGAACTAGTGAGTTACTGAAGCCACTTATAGCTAGGTTCTCACTAGTGATGTCTCTCAACTGTTATGTATTGCTAACAGACCTACAGTGACTGACTAATAACTGACCGACTGGTCTGTCGTTGGAAGAAGCCAAGTTCCTCTCAATAGAGCAGTTGCAGTTGGGTAAAAATTATGAATAAAAGGTCGATTCCTACGTAAAAAGGTCGATTCCTACGAAAAAAGTTGTGAAAAATCCAAATCCGAAGTCAAAACTCCGAAAAAGTCATTTTAAAAGGTCGAAAATTCAATT
>NW_007431742.1:0-461 GCF_000475195.1 Diaphorina citri
TATGTTGTTCCTTCATCTGTTTCTTTATCTCATGTGTCCTCATCCTTTCTTCGATCATCAATTCTATTGGCAGGGATCCTGATATGACCTGTAGTGCTCCTGTTGCCACCGTTCTATAGGCTCTTGCCAATCTGAGCATCACTTTTCTTTGCACCTTCTCCATCATGTTCACATATTTCTTCCATTTTATGATCTTTCCCCAGATTGGAACGCCATAGAGAAGTGCCGAATATACAACGGTGGCCAGTATTTGCCTCTTTTCATTTTCTGGTCCTTTCAGGTTGGGCATTAGGCGAGCCAAGTTTCCTGCAGTTCTTCCAGCTTTCTCCACTGCCTTTTTGATATGTGTTCTCATCGCCATACTCTGTTCAAAATACACCCCCAAATATTTCGCCGATTCCTTTGATTTTACTTCCGTATCTTCCACCTTGATCTCAATCTCCTTGCACTCCTTTTTCGTC
>NW_007431743.1:0-461 GCF_000475195.1 Diaphorina citri
TTGGATCTCTTTGGCATCGGTGAGATCAGCTGATTTCACCGGTGCCGGGGGGGATCCAAGCGGAAAAAGGGGAAAAATGATAGCTTGGGTTTTTAGTATTTTGGAAGCGACATTTTTTTTTAGGCTGATATTTTTTTGTTCTTTTGGAAGTCAAAGTGAAGACTTTTTTGTGTGTTTATTCCTGTGTGTGTAAATGAGTAATAAAGAAAGACATACTGAAGTGCAATCAATAACGAATCTGTTCTCACTTCCCACCACCAACCCTCGGGCTAGAAGACATACTGAAGTGCAATCAATAACGAATCTGTTCTCACTTCCCACCACCAACCCTCGGGCTAGGGCTTTTCAGGCACTATAGAGTGAGTGCGAAAGAAGTCGCTACAAGAGACACATTCAATCAGTGGTGTGTCGTCAGATTTTCAAAAAGGGGAGCTGTAAAAACATACCAAGAAAAACATAAC
>NW_007431744.1:0-461 GCF_000475195.1 Diaphorina citri
CATAGTGAAACAAATTAAATTTACATATCCTCAGCAAGGTTGGTCAAAATCAAAATCCTTTGTAACAATAATTATGAAAAGTCTGCAAAAGAAAAAGTAATATCTTCATTAAAATCTATGACAAATGAAAGATGATGGTTCAAAGTTATGTATTAAATTGAATTTCAAGACAATATGAGTGTTGTTAAAATTTCAGAATCAAATCACAGCAAGCTAATGTAGTGAAGTTTGAGAGTAGGGGGCCACCTGTCTAATGACACAAAAGAACTTTGACATGAGCTGCTATTGTCAGTACGCACAAAATCCTCCTTGAAAATTAAATTCAAACAAATGAGCACCATTAATGACAAGTACGGCAGCATTCGAGAAATAAGTAGGTATCCATCAATCAAATATTTTGAACAGCTCAAGTCAAGTCCAACTACATGTAAATGCAGTCCTATCTATGTGAGATTACCATT
>NW_007431745.1:0-461 GCF_000475195.1 Diaphorina citri
CGATTCCTGTACTACTGGAAAATGGTACGACTTTTTCGAAATTTTCTTTCACCAAACGATGTAAACCGCTGTTTTGCAGATTGCCTGGAGGTCAGTCAGCTAATTTTCGTATTCCTTATTGCCAATCAGTTGAGTTTTATGATCCCGAAAGTGGTTTTTCCTGTACTACTGGAAAATGGTACGACTTTTCCGAAATTTTCTTTCGCCAAACGTTATGGCCAATCAGTTGAATTTTGTGTAATCAGTTTTTTAGGTATACCCCACCTAATCAGTCGGATTTTTATTTTTCCATGGTAGGTAGGTATTAGGTTGGTTGCTAGAAATTTTTGTGAGTCTGACCGGTACAGTACAGGAGATCTCGAAAAATGAAGCTCGAAGAAATGGGATGGCCGGGCCTCCTCGATCCCAATTTTTGGGATTCTGACGTACAGTAGACTGTAGAGGAGAAAAATGAAGCTCGA
>NW_007431746.1:0-461 GCF_000475195.1 Diaphorina citri
TTATTGTGGCAAAGCTCGAAATGTGAGAATTGACCGACCAAATGCTTGTATGATATTGTATCAGATTATCCAGCCTTCCTAGCTTAAAGGATTGTGCGCCTGCCTTGTAAGCTATAGGACGCAAGTTCGATTCCCGCCCGAGCCGAACTTTGTTCTCAATAGATATGGTTCGTTCTCGGAACACCTGACTTAATCCTATCCTGTCTTCCCTCTCTCTCTTCGATTTCAGTACGATAAATATTCTGGTGTTAGAGTTTGAAGGGAACTATCAAACCTTTTAAAGAAAGAATAAAATGTGGTACGTTTGACAACATCGCTTTGTAATAATGACCCACCGGTCTCAAATTTCAACCTAAAAGGGACAGGCTATAGGTGGACTTAGGTTCGGCTTGAATATTAGATTATGCCCCGCGTCTCTTTCGTAACTTCTTCATGCTTTCTAACGATTTTCGTAATTATTG
>NW_007431747.1:0-461 GCF_000475195.1 Diaphorina citri
TCAATCAGCCCTAACTAGGGTGATTGCTTTGGGCTGACATCTGGTTTTGGACCGTTCTTGGTTTCCGTTTTTTCCTGGTTGTTTCCCGATACGTTTTCCGTTCTTGGAATAAATTTGATAATTCGCCTGCGAAGACTCTCAAAGGGTTAAGACAACTTTGAAAGAGAGTAGAGGACTTTACGGTAAAGAAGTATCAAAGGGTTAAGAGAACTTTGAAGAGTAGAAGACTTTACGGTAAAGAAGTTTTAGAAAAAGTTGTGTCTTTTGAAATCTCGAGATGAAGATTCATGTTTATGCTGACTCTAACGTCAGTTGAGTCAGGAGTTTTTTAGTTCAGCAATGAGTTGAGCGCTAGTTTTTAAAACGAATAATAAAACAGAGTGTTAGGGAGACAAGGTCGACCCCAAATGAGATTGGGAAAAGTGAAGGAAGAAGAAGAATGATCCGAACAGTGGCGTGGG
>NW_007431748.1:0-461 GCF_000475195.1 Diaphorina citri
CATATTGCGGCCTTTGAATATTCGAAATAATTGATATCATATTGGTGTTTTAAAAGCAAAAAATACCTATCATACTAATGTAATAAATTGCTATTGATAGGTAGTTTTACGTTTATATTATGCATGTACATATTTTATTTTCGTACTTTTTTTTTACTGTTTCGAACAAATACATTGATTTGGCCTACGTATTTTTTTTATCATTAAAATGCATTTTGTTTTACTTTTTTGTCCTATATCTCGCACTTACGGTATCTTGTAATCCTAATTTTCTGGCCAAATGTTTGAATAATTCTAGACGTCTTGTACTCAAAGTTATGTATAACCAAATGAAACAATAGAATAGGTCCAAATCAAATACAAAAACAGAAGAGAAAATTCCAGCGTAACCTAGTTGTGTTATTCCAGTCATGACAAATGAGAGTCGTCTAGACAGTATTGTATACTTTATCACAATCCTA
>NW_007431749.1:0-461 GCF_000475195.1 Diaphorina citri
ACCTCATATCGTAGAGGGTTAGGTTTCCCTACATAACAGTAGTACTTAGGCTACCTACCTACTTCTTACATTGTAGTATTGTAGTAGCAAATAGCAAAAAAGCTACTCTACTCTTCTTGCCACTCAAGTTATACCTTGTTTGTACTAGTAGGTACAGTGCTAACAGTTATGCCTTGTTTGTACTAGTAGGTACAGTGCTAACAGTTATGCCTTGTTTGTACTAGCACAGTGCTAACAGTTATGCCTTGTTTGTACTAGCACAGTGCTAACAGAGAATTTAATGCTTGAGCTGAGATGAAGTAGAACTTTCACATGACTTGGAAAGAAAGTATTTTGTATGCTTATTTCTCGTTAGTTTAAAATTAATGTATGCTTATTTCTTGTTTAAAATATGAAGTGGACTTTACAAGGAGCAATTAAATCGGAATCAGTCGGGGTTAGATAATTATATTATATCCACT
>NW_007431750.1:0-461 GCF_000475195.1 Diaphorina citri
AATCTCTTTCAGCACTCTTAGTAAGATGTTCCAATCCACTCTATCAAACGCCTTCTCCCAGTCAATGAAACACACGTAAAGGTTCTTGTTTACTTCTATCATTTTCTCTCCCATCATCCGCATACATCCCATTGCATCTCTCGTTCTATGTCAACTTTACATCTCTCGTTCTATGTCAACTTTACATACAAAATACTATCCATTCATCATAACATAAAACCCGCCACTTTCTTCCTATTTACCAACCTTACATACACAATACTATCCATTCATCATAAAACCCGCCACTTTCTTCCTATTTACACCAGACTGACTTTGCCACTGACCTGCATGGACAAGGATTCTATGCGGAAATTAGGAAACCTCACAACACGTACACATTTACTTCCCCCTTCATCCCATAGTCCCCTACTCCTTCCCCACTTCCTATTCAAGTATTCATCTCTCCCCCTCCTACTCTA
>NW_007431751.1:0-461 GCF_000475195.1 Diaphorina citri
AAGTTGCACATTTCAAACTGTTCGCTAGAGACTACACAAGCAATAATGTATGTTTCACTTGAAATGTCAGTCGCTTTCGGTTTAGACCTTGAAAGAAGAAAAACTTTCAAGGCAAATAATGAAAAAACGTGGAGAAATTCCCATGGAACCTTTGGATAGATGAAGCACCGTTTAAGTGGGCTTTCCAGTTTTGTTGCTAAGGATTATGTACCAATAGGTTTCTTGCTATGCAGCGGCTGGTTGTATTTGTACCCAATATGTACATACTCTCAAGAACCAAAACACAGATAAATTGGAACCTTACTAATAAAAGTTTGCACATGTCTTTTCCAAGCCGAAAATTTTAAAATTATCACGACTAAGGAAAATCCATCTGTGTCATCGTTAACTCTTTGCGGCACGGTGGTCCCCCTAGGGACCACCTGAAGTGACCCCCTTGCGGCACGGCATAATTTTCTTTT
>NW_007431752.1:0-461 GCF_000475195.1 Diaphorina citri
GAAAGGGCTTAAAGACTGCTATCGAACCAGTGCTATTCAAAAATTGTAGTCATAAAAACAAAAATTAGAAAAATAAAATAATGTGGGCAGGTGGGCCAATAAATGGTAGGTTTTTTAGGTGGGCCAATAAATGGTACACTTACCCTACAAAGGTACCCACAAAGGTGGTATTTTTTATAGCATGATTAACAAATTACACATTTCGATTGAACACTTAGTTCGATTAAATCGATTGCCTCGTCTGAAAATACTCGGCAGAATTTGACCAAATTTCGTTTTCCCTTTGAAAACGCCTGGTATTTCAGCTTCAATTATTGGGTCAATTGAAAATGTGATGTCATTTGACAGCGGTTGGTATTATAAGAATGTCAACTCAAATCCGGGGCTGTGAAATGACTTGACATTTTCAGCGCCAATTGTTTAAAAGCGAATATTTTCAGAGAAGTCAATCCTCAAACCAT
>NW_007431753.1:0-461 GCF_000475195.1 Diaphorina citri
CCAGTAGATATAGTTCCGATGTACTGTGATTGCGAACGGATATATGGTTGCCGAGATCAACACCTGCAAAAAAAAAAAATAAAATGGATTTAGAATTAACGCTAGAAAAGGCCCGATTCAGAGTTGGCAAACTTCATCAATATCAGACAGGCCTTTGGAAAGTTGTGCTGAAATAAACGGACAAACTAAAAGACACGACTTGAGAGAAGGTTGAAAAGGAATTGAGATTCAGCATTTTCAGCAGCAAACTGGGAATTCAGACCTGACCTTAATTTTCTGATCTCACCACTTTTATATTTATAGGCCAACTTTTTTGGATAGGAACTTGGCCTTTTTTACGCATTTATGTTTAGGATTTTAGATAGGTTTTTTTTATAAAAAAAAAAATGTAAATGCAGTTTCTTTGTGTTATTTTGTCACAACTTTGGTGCTCACTGCAGCATTGTAGGATTTTCCCAATA
>NW_007431754.1:0-461 GCF_000475195.1 Diaphorina citri
TATTTTAGCTAAGGAGAGAGGTGATGAGCAAGAAAAATGGAAAATGAAAAGAAAAAATAGACAAATAGAGAGATATAGTAGAGAGAAAGAGGAGAGGGAGAGAGATGTAAAAGAGGGAGGGGGAGAGAGAGAGAGAAATTTCCTGATTCCGGGTTTCCCGCTTGGTAGAATAAAGACAGAGACCAGAGACAGAAACGGGATTGAATTTCCTATTCAAAATGTCAAGGGAAATTAGCTCTCTCCCTCTTTCTTTTTCATTCTTTCTATTGCCCTCTCTCTCTCTCTTTCACTTTCATTCTTTCACTTTTTCTTATTTCTCTTTCTCTTCCGTTAGTTCACCTTCTTCCTCTCTTTTTCTTCTTTTATCAGACTTAGGGACGTTTTCTTGGTCTCGCTGGAGGACGTAAAACTGAGACAAAACCAGCCCTGTCAAGCCACAGACAATAACACTGGCTCTTTTG
>NW_007431755.1:0-461 GCF_000475195.1 Diaphorina citri
ATTGTCGTGACAAACTCCTGCCCCTGCTGAGACGAAGTGATACGTATCCTATTCGAGAAGCGCTGAACATATGCAAGACCAATAACTATGTTCCGGAGATGGTTTACTTGCTGGGTAAGTCCTCATCATCTAACTTTTACTACCATAATGTTGATTCCACCGTGTATTAGTGGATTAAAAAGATTGAAAGGTTCTGATAAGTCTAACACTTTTTTGGTATATAACAGCCTATGTGCAATACAGCCAACTTCTTCTCATACTACGGGATGGGCATGCTACGACACAGACCACATGCGTCTAATGTAGCAGTTGTCTCATTGCTGCGAAATAAAAACGGCGGTGGAACACTCATCTTGAAAAAAAAAAACATTACTTAAAATAATTCTTCTTATGCCGTTCTACAGGTAGGATCGGCAATACAAAGGAGGCTCTCAGTCTGATCATGGAACATCTGAAGGACA
>NW_007431756.1:0-461 GCF_000475195.1 Diaphorina citri
TCTCTCTCTCTCTCTCTCTCTCTCTCTCTCTCTCTCTCTCTCTCTCTCTCTCTCTCTCTCTCTCTCTCTCTCCTGGGTATTTAAGAGGACACAATATTATGTTTTTTGTACGAAGAGAGAAAAAAGACAGGATGCCCTATTACTACTCATATTCAGCGATGATTGATGAGATACCCTGTAAAAAAAAATGTAAAAAAAAAACCTTTTTTGATCAACATAGATTGGAATCCATTTCAAATAGGCAAGTTCAAAGATTTTTACGTGAACTGAAGTTTTTATTTGATCAGCCCATATGTATAAAATACAAAAGTTTGCTGTTTTACTCACACAACACAACTCAAGTTTATTCAACTGTTGTGACAGATATTGATAGGTAGATAATAAAATTATTGAATTACTACAAAGGACCACAAATGACAACTCAGAACATTTAAATGATGGCAATTTATTAAATAAAAGAA
>NW_007431757.1:0-461 GCF_000475195.1 Diaphorina citri
AAACCCCACCATTCAACATTTTTTATTGTTATTATTAATATATGACTGCGTACCACCTAAAATGTATCCGCGTACCACTAGTGGTACGCGTACCACCGGTTGAGAACCCCTGACCTAAGTTATTCGGTAGGTACCTATGTGGGTAGATATTAGGTAAGTAAATATAGGTAAGTTGAAGAAGGTATAGGTATAGAACTTTGTAATATTACAATATTAGGTACGAACTTGTGATTATGAATTTCAATATTTCAGTATTTGTTTTCCAGCAGAAGTATTGTGCATAATTTATGTAATTTAGTTGAGAGCTCCAAAGTATCTTATTTATTTATTCTAATGAAATTACCTAATAATGAAAACGTCTGACAATATGCTTAATGCCTATGCAAAGAAGGAAGAGAGGTTGGGAAAAAGCCAGCCGCTCCGACAACGAACATTATCCCATCAGGATAAAATCCGCGCCG
>NW_007431758.1:0-461 GCF_000475195.1 Diaphorina citri
GCTTGGATAGATAAGACTACATCCAAGACCTTTGATAAAGGTCTTCAACAAGCATTTCTCTCAGAGGTTTGAATAGTTACGTGGTTATATTGTGGAAAACATTTAGGACATGGTCAGAGCTAAAGTCGCCTAGGCCGACATTTTATATTTCTGAACAAAACAAATAATTGTGTTTCAGATGATTGAACCGAGATTGATACCAGATTAAGAGTCATGTGAAATACATCACTGTAACTGTCGACTCTGTCTAGTACGTTGTCGTTGCTGCTATTCACCTCTGCTCTATTGATCTCTGCGACTCTACCTATGGTATCAGCAGTAACTCCAACTAATCTAATCACTATGATCACATCTTTATTCTCACCTTGCTTCTTTTACTTATAAAAGATGTGACTCATATTGTTATATAATGACTCATTATGTCATTAGTTCCAACTATGGTACTTGCTTCTTTCTTGTTT
>NW_007431759.1:0-461 GCF_000475195.1 Diaphorina citri
AGTAGCTACTTTAATCGAGTAGCGACCAGTGGCGGCATTACAAGTCGAAGAGACGAGCGATAATAAATATGATGATTGCAGATTGAGTAAATAAAAGACTTGTAATACTGTGATACCCAGAAAGTTGTGAGAAAGCTCTCTGCTTTAACACAAAGATTCATGATTTAGATTTAGATTTTTTTTATATAAACAAGCTCATACTACTCTTCTTCATACCATAAGTATTATAATAATTCAAGATTTCCGGTGAATGATATTCGATTCCCGGTCGGGGCGGATTTTATCCTGAACGGTTAAGGTTCGTTCTTGGAACGGCTGGCTTTTTCGAGTCCAACATTCTACCTCCGAGTTCCTGGGGCTTAGCCAAATATGTAGGGCTAGGACCCCCAAATATTGGTAGCAGTCGAAAAACTTCCTTTTTGAAAAACACATTCAACGAAATAAGCGCGAACTGCGAACGC
>NW_007431760.1:0-461 GCF_000475195.1 Diaphorina citri
CAAAATCATGCTCGGATCGGATTATTTTAGCATAATACATATTTAAGTGAAGAAATTAGTGTTTGGTGTTGTTGTTAGGTTGAAGATTGTTGTTATCAAATAATAAACATTGTGAAAGAGGAAGAATAATTTATTATGATCTCAATGGAAATGTTGTAAAGTAGAAACTCCTACTATAAGGGATGGAGGTGTAGGAACATGGACTCTCAACAAGTTGTGCGAGCGTAAGCTAGGAGCGATGAAATGTGAACACTGTACTTGTTGCACAAGATTTCTAAAATAAAAAAATCAGGCAAAAAACGGAAAAATGTCTTTTGAGAAGTAGGTTTACTCAGAGGTAGCATATTATTAATTTATCATTAACTTGTCTTCGGAGTCATCAGAATAGTTCAAAGTTTCATCATCTGGCCTGTCCAAGGTCGCAGCTTCCACAATCCAAAAAGGAAATTCCGAATTCTCAC
>NW_007431761.1:0-461 GCF_000475195.1 Diaphorina citri
AACTTGATTTGATAATCTCTTTTGTCTGACTGTCCGAAACCAAAATGTATATTCCTCCCAATTCGGTAAAAATAGATGGAACTTCACACAATTTTCGCATTTCTGAATCTGTAATAATGTTTCCTCCTCACCCAGTATGAATAAGAACTAGAAGCACGCTTGTGCCTAGATTGTCACTCATGCGGACACCATTCACTGGAAACGTTATTTAACTTCAGTGATTCATTGGGGAGTGGACAAGTTAAGCATTCAACATGCTGTCGCTGCGCGCTGGCTACTGTCTCCCCCTTCTGGCAAATCCTTTGTCCAAATTGGTATAAATCAGACTACCTATTTTCTTAGCTATGGTAATTTCGTATTGAAGAGGATATGCGATTTTCAAAGCATGTTGTTACGTCACGAACAAAACATGTATGACGGCGGTGGTGGTGGTGGTGGTGGTGGTGGTGATGATGGTGGTA
>NW_007431762.1:0-461 GCF_000475195.1 Diaphorina citri
ACTACGAATGTAAGGTTCTGCCACCTGAATAACGTTGCCTTGTAACATTTTGTCTATCCTGAGTACCAGGTAGATCTCAGAATGAGGTTCACTCACACTCATCACAGCCTGGGGACATGAAGAGGTTATGTTATAAAATGAACTTTAGTTAGCACACTTTTATAAATGTTAATAAGCTTGGAGACTTGGAGAGTGAGTGCAGTAGGTACTGTTGTTTGTGGGATAAGTCCAAAAAGTCTATAATGAATTTACTTTGAGTAGTTCTTTTCTACAACTCACTCACATCTCTGCCACCTACCTGTTTACATTGGAACACCCACTTCCGTCCCGGCACACCTTCACCATTCTGCACATGATTATCACAGCTATTACTATCACCTCCGTCTCCTCCTTCATCTTCATAACATATCTCCTCCATGAGTTTTTGCATCTCCGGTGAGTTTACATTGAAATGAAAATCT
>NW_007431763.1:0-461 GCF_000475195.1 Diaphorina citri
TTTTTTTTCTATTACTACAGTTATAGGGAACAGGAAAGCTATACTAGTAATGAGAAAGTACATTTTGCAATTGGTCCTTTTTTTTAATGAGTGTTCACCGCCATTTTTATTTCGTAGCAATGCAACAACTGCTACATTAGACTCATGTGGTCTTTGTCGTAGCATGCCCATCCCGTAGTATGTCCCTCACCATTCTAAATCTCGCTTATCCTCACAGGTAATGTGGAGGGTAACAAGATAATCTATCGTCACATGTTGAATGGGGATCTCCTTCTGGTAAACCGACAGCCTACACTACACAGACCCAGTATTATGGCACACAAGGCTAAAATCCTGAGTGAGGAGAAAACCCTCAGACTTCATTATGCCAACTGTAAAGCTTACAATGCTGATTTCGATGGAGACGAAATGAATATTCATCTTGTTCAGGTGAGAACGAAATATTTGTTGTTGTAGTAGTT
>NW_007431764.1:0-461 GCF_000475195.1 Diaphorina citri
CCAGCCACTCACTATCAGGTAGACCTGACAGGTACACCTGATCAGGTCCGTCTGTCAGGTCTACCTGACAGTGTGTGTACTGTGTGTGCTCATCAAGTATCAGGTAGATCTGACATGCGGACCTGATCAGGTGTACCTATCAGGTCTACCTGATAGTGAGTGTCTGGGCTTACTGATTGAAACTTCCACCAATTTCTTGATAGGTTTTTCTTTCCACCCTGTATGTACTTTCCCATATTTACTTTGGCTTGACATAAAATATGATGATGAACGAGACAGTAAGAGTATGTGTATCTTTCTATCTTTTGCTTTATATGTAAGTATACTTCCTAAGTATACTTTCTAAGTATAAATATACTTTCTATTTTTCACTTTCTTCTCCGTTCGCAATGTTTGCACATTCCTTGAGTGGTTTCTTAAGTATAATGAACGTTTTTATATTGAAAGTTAAGCATATCATT
>NW_007431765.1:0-461 GCF_000475195.1 Diaphorina citri
CAAACGTGTGTTCAAACATGGTCGGTCGAACGTCGATCGACGATGTGAATCTATGTTGTCGAGGCAGTGTGGACAGTTCAGTCGATGTCAATCGACGGCCGATCGACTATGTGTAGACACACCTTGGGGACCAGGGACCACTTCAGTTTTGTGAGATCTGTGAACCGAGTTCTGTAAAGTAGAAGATCAAGGGACAATTTGGTTATGCGTTCTTTCTGGTTGAAACTTTGATAAGGATAACCAAGGTGAAAATGGCGTTCATGATAGTAAGAAGTAAATAAGGGCACAAACAAAAATCACAATAAGGAACATTGGAAGCGTTGTCGCGCGACGCCGCACTGCTAAAAATGGCACGACTACACTTCCTACTTCCCAATTCCCATGTGCGAAAGGCCTTACGTTTGTCTGCGAAAACCATGTATCGAAGTTTCAACAGAAGAGATCACCTTATTTAGTCAAGA
>NW_007431766.1:0-461 GCF_000475195.1 Diaphorina citri
CGACTACCCTATTGACCTGGGCTATGGCACCTGGATGGAACCTCCTTATCAAGTATGTCAGATGCATATCTCTGCCTTCTTAACATGTGTAAAATGATTTGAGGGTTGAAGAGACAGAAAAAAGCTCAATAATCTTTGTTACGAATGGGCTCTTTTCAAAGATCCCAATGGGCAGTATTGAGAAGACTTATGGTCGTCTAGGTCTAGTCACAGATAACTAATAAGTCATATGTACAGTGATGCTAAAGCCTATTAAACGAGAGCGTTTAATATAGACGACCATAAGTCTTCTCAATACTGCCTCTCCAACTGAGTCTGTCCTATGCTGCTGTCACTACTGTATACCTGCTAAGGTTTTCCATCTCTTATCTCTGCTTCAGATCGCTGGCTCTTTGGAATATATGAAACGACATTTGACGCCGGGCAGCAAAGTTCTCGAGATCGGTGCCGGAACGGGCTAC
>NW_007431767.1:0-461 GCF_000475195.1 Diaphorina citri
GGAACGGCTGGCTTTCTCCTATCCTGTCCTTCTTCGATTTCGAGACGATAAGACCTTAGCAGTTACAGTTCCCTCTATCAAACTTCTTTGTTTTTGTCAGGTTCTTCACTTTATTTCATAAATTTCAATTTCCCTAAACAGGCATAGCAAGGTAATAATATTGGACGTAGACTATTTTGCAACCTTGAAAATTTCCCACGAAGCGACGGACGATATAAAAAAAAGTATCTGACTTAGATAGGTACATATTATGTAGATTTGTAGATAAATTAGTATTGGACTTGTTAGTTAGGTACTTGGATAGATACTTGTGCTAACTCGATTAGTTCTATCAGATATTAAATACTCGTAGTTAGCGTAATCCCACGTATGGGGCATCTTGGTCTGAGAGGACATCAGTCTAAATAACGCATGATTATTGAATTTTGTTGTACCAGGCCCACCTCATTTGTCTTTTTTTC
>NW_007431768.1:0-461 GCF_000475195.1 Diaphorina citri
TTACCATTACCAGACAAAGCAAGGCTGCGTATGTCAGACACATGTATAACATCATACCATGTAACAAGGATGGCGTGATGTATTGAAAGCGACCGTTCTCATCACTGTAAACAAAACAATAGCACAAAAATAAACAATTTGAAATTCTTTCGCGTCAATTAGCGTGATTCAGTATGAAATGGAACTAATAGTATTGTTTTTGAGCCGTCATAAACTTACGAGTCTAAGCAATGGAGAGTGTAGAAGTAGTTATCCACATGTAGAAATAATTGCCATCAGCAGATCAGTGAACACTGTTAACACTGATGTCAACAGTGATTTAAAAGGCTGAGCTTCGTAATCTTCATATCTTCCATTTAATGTTTGTGAAAAATGGAAAATTAATGACTAAGCTTGTGGAGCTCCAAGATGTTTGCTGCGTTACAATTCTGTACCGCTTAAGGCTTAAGATATGCCTTATT
>NW_007431769.1:0-461 GCF_000475195.1 Diaphorina citri
GTCTATGTTACAGATGATTAGCTTAACCAAGTATCTGGATAGGTCTATGTTACAGATGATTAGCTTAACCAAGTATCTAGATAGGTCTATGTTACAGATGATTAGCTTAACCAAGTGTCTGGATAGGTCTATGTTACAGATGATTAGCTTCACCAAGTATTTGGATAGGTCTATGTTACAGATGATTAGCTTCACCAAGTATTTGGATAGGTCTATGTTACAGATGATTAGCTTCACCAAGTATCTGGATAGGTCTATGTTACAGATGATTAGCTTAACCAAGTATCTGGATAGGTCTATGTTACAGATGATTAGCTTAACCAAGTTCTGGATAGGTCTATGTTACAGATGATTAGCTTAACCAAGTTCTGGATAGGTCTATATTACAGATGATTAGCTTAACCAAGTATCTGGATAGGTCTATGTTACAGATGATTAGCTTAACCAAGTATCTGGATAGG
>NW_007431770.1:0-461 GCF_000475195.1 Diaphorina citri
GTTAGTAGGGTATGTGCTCGTAGGTGCACGTCAGAGTTTATAGCTTTTTTCTTGATTATTGCTTTTTTTGCATTCGTAAGTAGGTACCTAATTATTGTTTCTAACTTCCGGAGCAACCGGGCAACAAAATTTTAGAGCACAATACATGTAAGTCCGTTTTTTGTTCAGGATTGAGGTCTCCAAAAAAGTGGTTTTGGAGCAGCACTTTTTTTTCAAGTCTGTAAAAGTTACTTTCTTACTTTAGTTTTTAGCCCGTCCTTCCTTTATTATTACGATAGTAATAATAAAAGGTATAAGGGACGGGCTGTTGTATTCGCTTCGGTGTCGTCTGTCTGTCGGTCTGTTCCCATAGAAGGACTTTTCCAAACCTGGTCGACCTATATATCAAATTAAAGGTCTTTTTACCAGGAACACGAAGTGGTGGTGCAAATTTTGTCCAGAAAACCAAAAAGACAAAAAAA
>NW_007431771.1:0-461 GCF_000475195.1 Diaphorina citri
TTTTACCAAAAACTAAATCTAAGGTATTGTTTCACCAAAACTTACACTGAGGGTACTGTTCTTGAATCTTGGAGGCCAAGTTCTGGATGCATTGGCAGCATCCAACTTAGAGAAGTAAGCCTCTGGAATGGCCTCACGGAAGTTATTGAATTTGCGGGTTCTCAGCAGCTTGTTGCTCAGACGTTCCGCGTTATATCTGAAAGTTTAGGTAGATGACGAAAGTTCAAACAATTTTAAACTTTTTTAGGGGGTTTGATAGAGGGAACTGTAAGTGCTAAGGTCTTATCGTACCGAAACAAAAGAGCGGAGGAAGACAGGATAGGACAAAGCCAGCCGTTGTGAGAACGAACCCTATAGGATAAAATTCGCCCCAGGCGGGAATCGAACATTTTTGGCAGAGTCGAAATTGGAACAGAACCCTTAACTGGTCCAAAAAATACAGGGACCTAGAAAATTTTGTT
>NW_007431772.1:0-461 GCF_000475195.1 Diaphorina citri
CAAACAGAAAGCAACAGTATTAGATAAGGAAAACCAAAACATAATGCTAGTTTGGTCATTGGATGTTACTTACCTAGGAATAAAATTTAGTGGACTGCTCTCAAAATGGCACGGATACAAATTCTATTCACAAGATCATTTGTCAAGAAGGCAAGGTATACTTTAGATTTAACTTTGATAAAATTAGTTTTAAATTTGATAAAACTTTCATTAGATTAAGATATTATGGACGTCCACGAATGGAGTAAGAAGATTAACATCGATTTGACTCAGAAACTACATAGGTAATTCACAAAACTTTGCCTACGATGGCCCTGGCAAAGACAGACTTTTCAGGATCATAAAAAGAAGATTAATAAAAAGAGTTTCTGAAATTAAATTGGAAATTAAAATCGAGCCCGTTTCGAAAGAAACCAAAACACTTTTAATTTTTGAATCACCTTTAGTAAATTCATATTGAA
>NW_007431773.1:0-461 GCF_000475195.1 Diaphorina citri
TTTGACGAACAAGGTAAATTCGAGTTCAATACCTGTCAAAAGACATAGGTATTTAACACGTAAAGAAAATTTGGGTCATTAGAGGGCACTGATGGATATCTGTCGAACTCACTTCTCACTTCAACATGAAAGGTATAGGCAGTTAGGGACTGACGAAGGCTAAAAAGTCAACGCACTGACTAAGGCTAAAAACAGCATTTAGCGAAGAACATACATATAGCATCGAACTTGTAGGGGGTAGCGAAAATTTCAAACCGCATGGAGTCTATGCTCTCCACTCCTCTCTGTTCTTAGCCCAAATAGTCCACTGAAAATAGTAGGTTTTTTTCATAACTCACTTACTCAGTGTTTAGACATTTCTACCAGTGACTCACTCTTTACACATCTCTACCACTGACATGACAGTCAGAGTGTTAACATGTTCTTGTCCATTCTATTTGAGAACGGGAAGCGTATTTATT
>NW_007431774.1:0-461 GCF_000475195.1 Diaphorina citri
ATTGACTTTCAAACACAGTCTTTTTTTCAGTCAGAGGGGTTTGGATACTTGATCATATTTTTAAAATAGGCGATTTCAAACCTGATTTAGACTTTGGAATTAGTCTTCTTGCTCACTCAAACGCAGATTTGATAGCTTTCTCATCAGTTACCACTGTGAACTCGTCCCCCCAAAGATTCCCTATGCTTCATAAACTTTACTTCCTATTTCCTATTTCTGTCGTATGATATTGAATTCTCAACAGTTGTGGAGTACAAACTTACATTGATGGCAACATCTGTGACATGTGTATCAAGTAAAGTACCTACCTACCTACCTACATACTTACTCACTATGTGTAGGTATCGAGTAAGTACACATCCAATGATCCAATACCCAATACCTTACTTTCTTGTCAAGTAATTCTGAAAATCCAAAATAACTTTGCAAATATTGAGCTGAAGCAAATACATACGAGAAAG
>NW_007431775.1:0-461 GCF_000475195.1 Diaphorina citri
ACTGTAAACGAATTACAGCAAGGAATTCAGTATCTGGAAGACAGAAAAGCGTCCATTAGTGACAAGTCATTGGAAAAACTTAAAATTGAAACGAGAAAAGATAGTCAGCTACAAAGATTACACCAACAGATATTGAATGGATGGCCCGAGAATAAACAAAATGTGGATAACAGTTTGAAATGCTTCTGGAATTTCAGATCAGACCTCGTGATAGAAGATGATTTTATCCTCAAAGGGAATCAAATAATTGTCCCAAAATGTCTAAGGAAGGAGTTCTTGGACAAACTTCATTCTGGTCACCTTGGTGTGGAAGCAACTTTGAAACTGGCACGAGAAACGTTATTCTGGCCAGGTATCACGGAACAGGTACGAAACAAAGTATTGTCTTGTGAAACGTGTGCCAGGTTCGCGCCAAATCAAGCAAAGATCCAAATGATGAGCCACATCATACCAGAGAGCCC
>NW_007431776.1:0-461 GCF_000475195.1 Diaphorina citri
TGAGGATTGAAGGATATAATCGAATCAAAGAGGACACCCAAATCACGCACACATGAAGATCGAGGAATATTGGAAGACATGCTTGATTATATACTCCGACCCAATATAACCAACATACAATATATATTATGAGCAAAATATACCCAATATAACCAACATAGACCCAATATAAGCAACATAGATACAACATATATGAGCAAAATATAGGTAATAATTATGTATAACCAACGTAGATCCAATATAACCAACATACAAATGAGCAAAATATAGGTAATAACATGAGCAACATGTGGCAATAGGAGCAGCTCAGCAAACAGATTTTAATTACACGACCCAATATGTCAACCAATATGTATTAATTGTATTCTTAATATTAACTCGGACCGCATTTAACGCATGTAATAAATAAGTTATAAACTGGTTTATTATTATTATTATTATTATTGTCATTTTTATTACAC
>NW_007431777.1:0-461 GCF_000475195.1 Diaphorina citri
AGTTTGAATAGAAAGTTAATGAGAGAGTGTTGGAAAAAATATGTAGAAAGTGAGTTTCACATCAATCCAATTAAAACAAGCAGGAGAAAAGTTTACTTTTTTTAAGAGGCGGACAGGAAGAACTTGAGGAGGATAAAAAAAGCGAAGAAGAAGAAGAAGAAGAAGAAGCCGAAGAAGAAGATGAGGAAGAAGAAGCCGAAGAAGAAGAAGAAGAAGGAGGAGGAGAAGAAGAAGAAGAAGAAGAAGAAGAAGAAGAGGAAGAAGAATAAGAGGAAGAAGAAGAAGAGGAAGAAGAGGAGAAAGAAGAAGAAGAGGAAGAAGAAGGAGAAGAAGAAGAAGAGGAAGAAGAAGAAGAAGAGGAAAAAGAAGAAGAGGAAGAGGAGGAAGAAGAAGAGAAAGATAGAGAGCTTGACAGTCGAGTGCCTCTAAGAGATTGAGTGGGACAGAGGAATAGAGAAAAG
>NW_007431778.1:0-461 GCF_000475195.1 Diaphorina citri
TAGGACAGAATTCATTGATATTAGAACAGAATTCATTGATATTAGGACAGAATTCATTGATATTAGGACAGAATTCATAGATATTAGGACAGAATTAATTGATATTAGGACAGAATTCATAGATATTAGGACAGAATTCATAGATATTAGGACAGAATTCATAGATATTAGGACAGAATTCATTGATATTAGGACAGAATTCATTGATATTAGGACAGAATTCATTGATATTAGGACAGAATTCATTGATATTAGGACAGAATTCATAGATATTAGGGCAGAATTAATTGATATTAGGACAGAATTAATTGATATTAGGACAGAATTCATTGATATTAGGACAGAATTCATTGATATTAGGACAGAATTCATAGATATTAGGGCAGAATTCATTGATATTAGGACAGAATTCATTGATATTAGGACAGAATTCATTGATATTAGGACAGAATTCATTGATA
>NW_007431779.1:0-461 GCF_000475195.1 Diaphorina citri
CTTAAATATCCAAAGTGTGATATATCCCTCAGCATGTACAAAAAAGAAAATATGCCTGCACAATTCTTCCAAAATGAATTTAAGAATAAAATCAATGAGTCCTTCCAAGACCACGTAAAAATCTTTACAGACGGGTCAAAAAACGATCTTGGAGTTGGCTGCGCTTTGACAATCCCAGAGAAAAATATTGTTAAAAGAATTGCCCTAAATAAGAATGCCTCTATTTTCCATGCAGAACTTCTTGCCCTCCTGCAATCGCTTATCACCGTCAAGGAACTAGGAGTAAACAAAGCGCTAATCATCTCAGATTCTCTAAGCTGTTTACAAGCCATTGGAAATATGTTCCACGAAAACCCCCTCGTCAAACAAGTACAAGAAGAGTTCTCATCCACGGATTCTTCGATCGAGTTTCTTTGGTGTCCCAGCCATGTTGGCATTGCTGGAAATGAATCTGCAGATGA
>NW_007431780.1:0-461 GCF_000475195.1 Diaphorina citri
ATCGAAAGCTGAGGAGCACGCAACGTTGGCTCCTGGATATCCATTAAAAAAATTCATTTTATCGACAGCTACAAAATAGGATGCATTTTGTAAGCTCGGTAGGCGGCAGATGTTTTAACACCTTCGCTGCCACGTGTATTCCTGGTCATACACTATCTAATACTGTAGGCTGTCGCGTATATCTCTAGATTCTAAGAAGTCCATTTTATTCCACGGAGAACCATGCAAGTAAACAATCAAATCTTGCGTTCTTAAGAATTGGGGCACCCTATTGAACGACTACCAAATACTCCAAGGTTTGAACACTGTCTTTCTATATTCTTTCGCTATGAAAAACTCGTTTGCTTTTATGTTTTCCTCTAGGACGTCACAAATGTTACACTTGTCTTGTTGAAGATATTCTAAAAGAATTGTTTCAGCACAATGGAAACACAACACTTTTGAAAAACATCTCTCTGGGA
>NW_007431781.1:0-461 GCF_000475195.1 Diaphorina citri
TTTTTCACATTTTCTCACACAAATGAGCTCTGATCTTGAAATTTGTCGCGACGACCTATGAACTCAAAGCGAGAAAGTCTTAGATAACACTTCAGTGGTTAATTTAAGACCGATTTTAGCGTCATCTATGTTAAGCTACGCCGAGCAAAGCCAATAAATGGATGGGTGACTTAATTATTATATTGGTAGTTATTAGGAAACATTATAAGGAATAAAGGAAGAACGGGCTCTAGTCTTGATTTTAAATCATTATACTAATCTTGATCCTCTGAAATAGGGACCTATTGTAGGTACTTAGGTATACTTTCCGTAAGATTTTGTCCTGGAGGTAGTACCCCATTCTTTCAATTGGATAAGCCAGCCTTGTTTGTTTGGTTGGTAGCGCGTCTGCCTTGTAAGCGCTAGGCTGCGGGTTCGATTCCCGCCCGGGGCGGATTTTATTCTGATGGGATAATGTTCGT
>NW_007431782.1:0-461 GCF_000475195.1 Diaphorina citri
CCCTTTTTTTTTTTTTTTTTTTTTTTTTTTTTTTTTTTTCAAAGCTGAAAAGTGCTCTGCCTTCAACAACTGAAATCCCTAGATTATTAGTTAGGTCCAATGTAGATATAGAAACTCTCCCATTTCCATGTAGAAATTTCTCTCCAATGTGAATAATGAAATATGTATACTCCGAGGTGGTACCTAGCTACCTATGTCTACCTATTCACAGGGGTTGACATCTCTCTCCCTACCGTTATCTCCTTGTCACATACTGTGCACACTGCACACATTTTCTATTGAGAATTCATAAATTTATTTACCTACCTACAATGGAGCAGTTGCAAATGGGTAAAAATTATGAATAAATGGTCGATTCCTATGTAAAAAGTTGAGAAAAATCTAAATCTGAGGTCAAAACTCCGAAAAAATAACTGTAAAAGGTCGAAAATTCAATTTATATTTTCCGTTCTAATGAAAGA
>NW_007431783.1:0-461 GCF_000475195.1 Diaphorina citri
CTTGTCCATGTTGTTCTTGATTAGGCCTTCCTCGGGATTTGGTGGGTAGATATTGTTGATGAGCACCTGAAGTGAGAAGGATTAAAATTAAAAGGAGTACAAGAAGAGGTTTGACAGAGGGAACTGTAACTGTTAAGGTCTTATCGTCCCCAAATCGAAGAGAAAAGGAATGCAGGGTAGGAGAAAGCCAGCCGTTCCGAGAACGAACATTATCCCATCAGGATAATGTCCGCCCCGGGCGGGAATCGAACCTGCGGCCTAGCGCTTACAAGGCAGACGCACTACCCTCCAAGCTAACTAGACTGGCGAAATAAAGAGAAGCAGGAAATTGAGAGTCAAAGCATGATGCAGGTTATTTCGAGGTGTGTACAGCCTTGAGAGGACAATAACTTGCCTCAGTGGTCGTGTAGGAGTCCAGACATCTGATACACAGGAGGGTTCAATCCCAGCTGAGGTAGAAA
>NW_007431784.1:0-461 GCF_000475195.1 Diaphorina citri
AATATTCATCGCCAAAAAGCTACTTTCCTAATTGAATTTCGTAATGCTTTAATTTCGATTGGAGCAGCTTGGAAGCGTGGATAGGAACACATAAAAGCGCTGCACAATATTGCATGTTGCACTTTGCTGGTACCTAGGTATTATCTTGGAAAATTGCAAACTAATATACCTAGGTGAGGTGGATTTTTCTTCCGGTCTAGACTTCGGTACCATAATATTTACCTAACTACTTACCTAATTGAATTTCATAATGCTTATAGCGAAATTTCCATTGATCTTTCATAACTCTATTAACCGTTAGGTACTTAGTTACTTTCTACGTCTGCAAGATAGGAAATTTCCAATAGATCAGTTGCGCTTACTTGGGTGATGTTTCAAAGTCGTAGAGCAGGAAAAATGAGGACCAAGGGAATTTTTCTTTTTCTTCTACGACTTCTAGATCCCGAGATAAATCGATTAAA
>NW_007431785.1:0-461 GCF_000475195.1 Diaphorina citri
CTCCTCTTCTTCTTTCCTTCTTAGTGCTCTACTTATTACCTTATCCTCTCTCTCATTTTACATCCCTTTTCGTCTCCTCGTTCTTCTTCATTCCTTTCTGTTTTCTCCTCCTCCTTCTCTTCTGCTTTTTTTTCGTTTTTATTTTTCCTTTTCCTCACAATGGACTTTTCTTGGTAGATGGTTACCTACTTAAGTATTTAGGATATGTACCTCTGTGACTATGTGCTTGTACTGTTCCTAGGTATGTAGCATGTACCTACTTACCTTTACTTATCTACATAAAGTAAGGTACCTACCTACCTATCTACATAAAGTTAGGTACCTACTTATGTACCTACCTACCTACCATCCTTTCGCATCGTTTGGATTATCCTTTTCAAAATTTCATCTCCTTAAGTTTTTTGCTCTCCTATCTCTCTCTCTCTCTCTCTCTCTCTCTCTCTCTCTCTCTCTCTCTCTCT
>NW_007431786.1:0-461 GCF_000475195.1 Diaphorina citri
ATCCACATCTCTGCTGCTTCCAACCTGGCTCTATCTTTCTTCTCTATCGTCCATGTCTCACTTCCATAAGTCATTACAGTCTGCTCAGATTTAGGACCCCACATTTCAAGGATCGATGGATGTTTTACATTTCTGTACCAAATTTCATGAAAATCGGACCAGGCAATCCCGAGTTATAGTGAACAAATATCCAAACCAAATTCAAAACTGTCGAGTTAAAACGTAGACCTCACTATCGTTCGGTCATCCAGCACTGGTTCGGAGGTAGGAAAAAAATCATTCTGTTCGTATGACTTCACCCGTATCTCTCTCTCCCTCTCTCTTTCTCTTCCTCCCTCTTTCTCTCCTTTTCTTTCTCTTCTTCTTCCTAGCTCCCTGTTTCTCTCCTCCCCCATCTATCTTCCACACTCAATCTTTCCATTAAAAAAAAAAAAAAAAATCTCGTAATCACTCTATTACTG
>NW_007431787.1:0-461 GCF_000475195.1 Diaphorina citri
TATTACACAAAATACAAAGATTGCCTACATTGATAACAATATTACTGAAGCTACCCTGTGCATATTTTCTGTACATGTGTTGTTTATCATACCTACCATTTACCATACTTTCACATACCTATCTACCTAGATTTTTCTGGTAGCTTTATGCCCGCACTCACGCTCAGAGTCTCAGACCGTCTGATAGGTCCTGGATCTGTCAGACAGTCAGAACGTGTGTGGCGGAAAAAATTTAGACCGTGGTCTCTCAGACAGTTTGACAGGCCTAGATCTGAAGCTCTTTCCGGCACACTTGTTCTGACTGCCATGTCTGACAGACCAAGGACTTAGGTCTGTCGAACGGTCTGAGTGTGAATGGTCAGCATTAGGTACATATTATACTGACTTTTTTTTAAAGAGGTTTGACAGAGGGAACTGTAACTGCTATGGTCTTATCGTCCCGAAATCAAAGAGAGAAGGAA
>NW_007431788.1:0-461 GCF_000475195.1 Diaphorina citri
AAAATGAGCAGGGACAAAGACCCCACTATGTCCAAAGTACCTACTATCTGTTGCTGTTTCTAAGATAGGAATAAGAAAATGATCTCATATACCTACTCATATTGGTTCAATACTTTCTTCTATTTTTTTATTCAATACATATGTAGTTCTGTACAATAGTATTATCTACATTAGTAGAAACTTGGAAGTCCATAGATCTGGATAAGTATACAACACCAAGTCTGAATGGAGCAGTTGCAATTGGGTAAAAATTATGAATAAAAGGTTGATTCCTATGTAAAAAGTTGTGAAAAATCCAAATCGGAAGTCAAAACTCCGAAAAAGTAACTTTAAAAGGTCGAAAATTCAATTTTCATTTGCCAATCTAGTGAAAAAGTTCGAAAAGTAGTGACGTCAGATTTCAAGAAATGATGCGCAGAAACGTATGCGCAAAAACACATTAATGTGTTGCCTGCGCTCGG
>NW_007431789.1:0-461 GCF_000475195.1 Diaphorina citri
CCGAAGCGAATTTTACAAAAACAGAAGAACAGAAGATCCCAAATAGGGAAGTGGGTCCTGAGCTTGGCCATGGGCAATCATTAGGCGTTACCCCTTCTTTTGGTTTTTGTATTTTGATGTCCATTACTACCTCTTATACCGCTTTGGTTGCTAAATATTTACTCTGTTCTTTGTCTGTATCTTCAGTTCTCACAATTTTCCTTTCCTTAGTTTCTCCTTCTCTTCCTTTGTATGCACATATGACAAAATGGAAAGTAAAAGAACAAAAATAATAATAATAACCTTACTGAAGTACCTAGATAGGTACATGTGTACATTTGTACATAGCGCACGTGTTAAAGCAGTGATAGGTAAAATTTATTGGTAAGTACCTACCTACCTAAAACAATGGAGGACTAATCTGAGAGAATCCCAAGTTCCTAATGTTTATTTATAGTCACCTAATGGGAAACTCAATGAAA
>NW_007431790.1:0-461 GCF_000475195.1 Diaphorina citri
TAGAAGTCGTAGAAGAAAAAGAAAAATTCCTTTGGTCCTCATTTTTCCTGCTCTATGACTTTGAAACATCACACAAGTAAGCGCAACTGATCTATTATTTAGCCCTCCAAAAAAATCATTGTGATACTTTTGCTCTGAACTTGTTCAAAAAATTGCAAAAGAAATACATAATACACAATAACCTAATTATTTCTGCACATTTTAGATTCTAGAAGGGGGGAAAAAGAAGGAGAAAACTTGAAGGCAATATTTTTCTTACTACTCATTTCATATTTGAATTTACCTATTTATTTTAAAGTGCATACAATACAGGTAATTGACAAAGTATAATGGCAACACCCTATTACATTATAGACACATTATGGATATTCTGTGCTGTATTAAATTTTCTATTGTTGAATTTCAGGCAATCAAATTAAAATCAGTGGATTTGACAATCCATCTGTCCAACAGTTGATACT
>NW_007431791.1:0-461 GCF_000475195.1 Diaphorina citri
TCTAAAAAAAAAAAAAAAATAATAAAATCCACCATTTTTCATCACTTACAGACAGGCCTTTTTTCAAGAGTTTTGATAGAGGGGACTGTACCTGCTACAGTCTCACAAGAGAAGGAAGACAGTATAGGAGATAGCCAGCTGTTCAGAGAACGAACCTCACCTCTTCAGGGTAAAGTCCACCCCGGACAGAAATCAAACCCTAGCGCTTACTAGGCAGACGAGCTAAGTATGCTGTGGCACTCACCATACCTATTGTAGACCCCAATGGAAGTGGTAAACACATAAAATGGGCCTCGTACAAATGATTGAAATAGAGCCCTATTATTCTACTACCCTCTGGTTTGTCCTGATCCCATAAAACAGGCCCTGAACCATCCCATCATTCCCATCACTCTCATACTACAGATCTCATTAATTTGATTTGACAATACATAAATGACACGCCAATCAATTAGGCAACC
>NW_007431792.1:0-461 GCF_000475195.1 Diaphorina citri
TTTCAAAGTAACAAAAGCACAATAACACTTCTTCAAGAATTTTCCGACCAAATTAACACTGCCCTGGACCAAAGAAAATGTGTAATAATCCTCCTACTAGATCTATCATTCGCTTTTGATACCATCGATCACTCGGTCCTTATAAGGAAATTTAAAGAGATAGGAATGTGCCATCCTATTTTAGAAGCCTACCTTCAAGGTAGAAAGCAAGTAACACGAATAGGACAATCAGTAAGTGACGAGGAACCAGTAAACCAAGGACTTTGCCAAGGAGGAATAAACTCTCCGACTTGGTATAACATATATACATATGATGTTAAATACTTACAAAGGACCGGAACCCTAAGAATGTTTGCCGACGACAGCTGTATAGTAGCCTGCCATAAAGATGTTGAGACGGCGGTAAAAATAGCTCAGAATGACTTTGTGAACTTACAAAAATACCTATACAATAACCATAT
>NW_007431793.1:0-461 GCF_000475195.1 Diaphorina citri
ATTTCCTTTTTTGTAAATCATCTGTACCAAAACTTCCCCCCAATTTGTAGGTACCTTTTCTTCATCCATTATCTGATTAAACAAACAGTGTAAGTATTGAAGTCCTTCTTGTGGGAGATTCTTATAAAACTCATACGGAATTCCATCCGCTCCCGGAGACTTTTTTGTTTTAACTTAAAAAATAACACCCAAGTCTTTTTGAGTTGTTACCTTATTCAATGGAATGTTATTAATAAGGTAAGTATTAAATAGGGTATGTTTTCTTCTACTGTAGGAAACAAATTCACATTTCACATTTTTGAGGACAAAAAGAAAGTTTGTTCTCAGACAACCAGTTTTGAATGGAATTTTTTGAATGGAATTGAGGTCCGACTGATAGAGGGGGAGAACTATCGATAGCACTATCGATAACTATCGATAGTTTTGACTATCGAACGCTATCGATAGTTTTGACTATCGAA
>NW_007431794.1:0-461 GCF_000475195.1 Diaphorina citri
TTACCAATTTAGAAGAGATTATAATATCCAAGTGAAATGAAGTGAAAGAAGTAAAAAAAGAAGGGAAACATACAGAGATAGAAGGACGAGAGAGAGAGGGATGAGAGAGAGGAAAAAGGAGAAAGGGAGAGAGAGGGAGAGGGAAAAAAGAGAGAGAGTTTTTTGAAGAGTTTAAACGGTGCAAAAATAGATAAGAGCTAATGTGAGCAAAAACCGCGAAAAGGTTCTCACCTTCACCACAAATAAATTGCTTATCATTGCTGTGCAACAATAATTTTGTTGCACGACAACGAAATATGGAAAAAATTCTTTCTACTTTTTTTTACTGAATAACGGCTAAGTGCTAAAGTCTTTATTGACGGGGTTTTACCATCCATTCTGCGACAAGCAACCAGCCTACTCAAATGAACTTCACCCAGCCTAAGTGGGGCCGAGAAAAGCTAGCAGCATAAGGGGGGAAA
>NW_007431795.1:0-461 GCF_000475195.1 Diaphorina citri
AAATTAAAATGAATAATATCAACCGTTTTTATGATGGCAACCGGTTGCATGATTGGACTTTTCAACCTTAGTGCACGATATGTGAAGGAAGAAAGGTGGATACCTGATTATAATTTATTACTATTATTACCAATTAATTAGGTAAATAAAACAGTCGGATTCAGACACGGGGGCTAGTCACTAGCACATCCAGCACAAAGACATACCTAGATGATCTTTACATGGCTTAAAACAAAGGCCTTTAAAAGGACACCAGAATACAAACCTTTACCCCCAACTCTAGTCCCGGGGTTTAGATTAGCTTAAGGCTGAAGTCTTATAAATTACATAGGTACAACAGGTGTCAGATTTTACACCGCTTACGATAATTCCGGAGCTTTCTTCTTCATAGTTCATATTTTCCTTTGTTTAAAAAACTTGATGAAGAGATTCTTCCATTTTCATTGAGAGACTTTGCTTGA
>NW_007431796.1:0-461 GCF_000475195.1 Diaphorina citri
GTAGCACTATTCAGGTATTCAGCAATACCAGCATACATTTAATACCTAGGTAGGACAACCCAGGCAAAATACAACCATACAGGTAACACTAGCAGTATAGCAGTAACACTATTAGCTGAATAGCCCGCACTATCTAGCTAGGCAAAACATACGCACCTTTAATAGGTACCTTACACAATCATTAGTAATGTCATTATTTCCAAGTAATGATGATGAAAAATCAGAAAATCTGGAATTCCACAATAGTAATGACATTACTAATGATCATGTAAGGTACCTATAACAGTAAGTAGGTACATTGACATTTAACAGTTCTAAAGCACCAGGTACCAAACCTGTGTTCCAAGTACTGACACTCCGACAGATCTGGTTAACCGACATTCTATTATGAGATCCTCAACCAACTTACCATGTCAGCTCGTCCTTTCAGGTATGCCGGTTTGGTAAGTAAACGGTACGTC
>NW_007431797.1:0-461 GCF_000475195.1 Diaphorina citri
CAGGCAAACAGTTTGTACCACATACAATTGTATAGGTGTATGTACAAATAAAATTGATTTGATTTGATTGAACTAATACTTAAATTTGATAGGTATGGAGGGGTCAGTCCCAGTACCATTTTGTGTATAAAAGTAAGTACATTAAGCAGGATATTAAGTATCCCTGACATTGAGAATACCAAGACAATTCAACATATCTACAATATGTGTTCTGTAAGGGGCTCCTGTTACAATTCAAATGGCAGATTTCACCAACACAAACATTCTAGACATTTGTTTTGCAGAATCTGAATATCCCACTTTCTAGTATACATATTCAAAAGTATACATATTCTAGTATATTCTAGTATATTCTAGTATATACATATTCAAAAGTATACATATTCTAGTATACATATTCAAAATGTGGTGTAAAACTCATGGCTTTGTCCAGACTCACACCCAGGTATTTGCATGTTGAT
>NW_007431798.1:0-461 GCF_000475195.1 Diaphorina citri
TTCTTTTTACTTTCTATTACTACAGTATAGCGGAGCTATACTAGTAATGAAAGTATTGCAATCGGTCCAAATTTTTAAATTAGGTTAGGTTAGGTCTTTTTGGTGGATAAGACCTTTAGAAACAAGGAAAATATGTAATAAAAAAAAAACTATCGAAAGCTATCGATAGTCATGGATAGTTTTTTGAAAACTATCGATAACTATCGATGGCGCCGGCTATCGATAGTTCTCCTCCTCTATCTGGAATACCTACCTTGAATCTTTGTTTACCGTAGTCACTGCTCAATGTACCAAAAATAACAAAAATATAATTATTCATTAGATAGGTAAGTTAAAGAGGTCAATGTATCTACCAAAAAAATAAACAAAAAACCTCTCAGTGATAGTAATTAGCAATAGGTATTAACAATAGACCCAAGATAGTCGTGTTTATGTTACCTTACCAGCCCAGACAGATAAAA
>NW_007431799.1:0-461 GCF_000475195.1 Diaphorina citri
TATGGATTTGCAAATATGGACCCCCAAAAATGTCTACAAAGTGAGTAAAATAAAGTCTGTCCATAAAGTCAATATGACATTATAGAGGGGCGCTATTAGCTCACCCTTTAGTAAGATAGAAAGTTCACTCATGAGAATATTAAAAGCTCAACTTGGTTCAAGTCTTTAACTTATGTATGTATATTCTGTGAACTTGAGATTTGCTATAAACATATAAGATTTACTACTCTCTAATTTACTGAAAACATGAAAGTTCAAGAGGCTTGCAGTGGATTAATTTTTAGCCCGTCCTTCCTTTATTATTACGATAGGTATAGTAATAAAAAAAGGTATAAGGGACGGGCTATTGTATTCGCTTCGGTGTTGTCTGTCTGTCGGTTGGTCTGTCCCCAGAGAAGGACTTATCCAAACCTGGTCGACCTATATATCAAATTAAAGGTCTTTTTACCAGGAACACGAAA
>NW_007431800.1:0-461 GCF_000475195.1 Diaphorina citri
GGGGGTCCTGGTAAAATCCGTGACCACTGTTGAAACTCTCATTGTTATCACGCAAAGCGTGTCACAATTTGAGTATTAAGTTATTATCGAGAGGACGATTTGAACTCGTATTTCTTAAGAGAATTCCGAACCTTTGGCACTGTAGGACCTTGGAATTATTGGCAAGATTCTATACTCCTGGGATCAAAGTGTGCGGGAGAGAATTCTTTGTGCAGTAGAACCTCGATATAAAACAATCCTCAGGAAATTCCAAAATTTTCGTTACCTATACACACAATAATCAACACAAGTCTTACATCCTTAAAAAGACAACGGTATTACATAGTAGATATTGGACGTCCCAGTGGTAAATATGGGTTAGAAGTAGGAGTAGGAAACTAGGCAGGAACTTACTTTGGTATTTTGGCAGCCAAACCGAAATCTCCTACAACGGCAGTCATTTCGTGAGTCACGTCATTACA
>NW_007431801.1:0-461 GCF_000475195.1 Diaphorina citri
TCCCCAATTTAAGATTCAATGGCCTTCGATGTACTTAATTGGATAGTTTAATGCAAGAGCCTAACCCTTCTGAGACCCTCTTATTCTTTTACTAAAACGGGCGTTCTAAATGCGGAATTTTGTTAAAAATCAGTGCCAGAAAGAATCATGTTAACATTTCAATTATTTACAAAGATACACGAGTTTTTGTAAATTTCTGTGGCAAAAAGGTAGGTATTGCCGAAGTTTGGAATTTTATCCTTAACACTTTTTGAAAATTTGATCACAGTAATACCTAGTAGTAAATCTTGTGCTGGGACAAAGGAACGAGTTTGTATTTAGTCCTTTTGGATCGGTATGATTTAAGCATGTCGAGTCAGTCGAGTCGAGTGGATTGGAACACCTGGGGTCGAGTGGATTGGAACACATCACATGCCTTCAGGCACACTCCATTTGTCAAGGGTCTAGGTTTACCTTGCCCT
>NW_007431802.1:0-461 GCF_000475195.1 Diaphorina citri
AAACTATGATAGGTAAGCTCGATAAAGTTAAAGCGCCTAACAAGACCTGTACAAGATAGTTTACAATGATGGACAGGAGCTACAAACTATGATAGGTAAGCTCGATAAAGTTAAAGCGCCTAACAAGACCTGTACAAGATAGTTTACAATGATGGACAGGAACTGCAAACTATGATAGGTAAGCTCGATAAAGTTAAAGCGCCTAACAGGACCTGTACAAGATAGTTTACAATGATGGACAGGAACTGCAAACTATGATAGGTAAGCTCGATAAAGTTAGAGCGCCTAACCGGAAAAAAAAAGCTCGATAAAAAAGAGGTTTGATAGAGGGAACGCTAACAACGGAAGTCGTATGGTCCTAAAATCGAAGAAAAAAGGAAGACAGGATAAGAAAAAATCAGCCGTTCCGAGTACGAACTTTATCTGCAAAGGATAAAATCGGCCCCGGGTGGGAATGGAGC
>NW_007431803.1:0-461 GCF_000475195.1 Diaphorina citri
TCTCTGTTGACAGATTCTTCGTTTTTAATATCAGCAAAAAGCATAACTATGCGACCTATGTGTATATCCTTTACTATTAGCAATAGGAATACTTATATCCATGTTTATGTCTTTCTCTTTACTTAATTGTAATTTATTTGCTTACGTTCGCTAATGTCATCATTTTCTTAGTTGGAGGTCTTCTCTCACTTTTGTTTCAAATTTCTCATCCATTTCGCCTACATTTGATTGAAAATTTTCATATCGCCCATGTGATGGCCGACTGCGTTTACTTGGCATGCCCAAGTATTGAGAGTAAAATAACTTTTTCCTTACTGTTGATGAGATATTGAGATTCAATCTCTAAAAGTGTACGTACCTTCTAATTTATATTGGTCAAATCATCCATTGGGTCCTTTGGCTAAATCTTCCATTGCTTCTTTCAATGCTGCCTTGAAGAAGTAAAGTGTCATCAACAAATT
>NW_007431804.1:0-461 GCF_000475195.1 Diaphorina citri
TTTCTGCTCCTCTGCTAACGCGCTTGCATAGTGGCGCTACCTAGCGGACAAAAATAGCAACTGCGTTAAGTCTGACGTTACAAATCTTTGAACTCTTTCATTATAAAAATTGAATTTTCGACTTTTTACAGTTATTTTTTCGGAGTTTTGACCTCAGATTTGGATTTTTCCCAACTTTTTACATAGGAATCGACCATTTATTCAAAATTTTTACCCATTTGCAACTCCTCGATTATAGGTACACCATTTTTATTACAAGTTGAACAGATAATTATGTTTTCCGCCCCAAGAGGGAACTGCAACTGCTGAGATCTTATCGTTCCAAGAGCAGAGACTAAAGGAAGACAGGGTAGGAGTTCCGAGAACGAACCTTATCCAGGGCCCTCGAACTTCATTTTTCTCCTTTACTGTACGTCAAGGTCCAAAAAAAATTGTCCAGGGGGCCCGGCCACTCCCCTCCC
>NW_007431805.1:0-461 GCF_000475195.1 Diaphorina citri
CGGGCCGGCGGCAGATTCGTGTTTGACGTGCCCTGGGGATAAGCTGCTGGAAGCGTCGTCGTGTGTAGCGGCCTGCTCGGAGGGATTCTATCAGGTAGGTTTTACCGCTGAGGAAAGTACAAATTGGGACCTTTTTTCTATAAATAGACAGGATAAGTTACAGGTTCTAAAATGTTTGGGTAGAAGAGCTCACTAGGTGAGATTCCTGCCATATAGGTATATAACAAAAGTCTCTTATCAGAAATTGTATTGAATTTTTTAAAAAATAAGTAATTTACTTCTTCCCTGGTCAATTGAAGAATTTTATTTAATTTTGTTCGAGTCTACTAACAAACTGCGGAGTGCTGGGGTTAAGGGACTTTTTTTTCCATTAGGCGCTTTAACAGCTCCCATGGCGTAGTGGTCATCAGCTCCCATGGCGTAGTGGTCACTGCGCTCGCCTTGCACGCGGGAGACCCGGG
>NW_007431806.1:0-461 GCF_000475195.1 Diaphorina citri
ATGTTCCTTTTTAGTCATTTTATAAATGTGCGATCAGTACCTAAAGTGTGTTCTTCTTCTTCTTCTTCTTCTTCTTCTATGAGTTCTGTTTATCTTGTTTTCTTTCATAAAATTACCTAATAGTCAATTCCAGACAAATCGCTAACAGCATTGCATCGTGTGCAGTGTTTAGCACGAATTGTTGTTTCACCACAGTTTTTATTTCGTAACAATGACACAACTGCTATATTAGACTAATAATATGGTGTGGGCCGTAGCATGTCCAATTGTCCATCTCTTGTAGTGTGTCCCTCATCAGAAGGACGAAGGGTCGGGCGAAACTGCCTGATCTTTGCCGATCACATTCGACCTTCGCACGAGCTGTCCCTAAATTCCAAACCCCATTTCAGATTCGTCCGCTACATGGAAAAGTCCACACATCCGCCCGTTCACGAAAAGTTCGTCATGTCCACCCTGAGCTC
>NW_007431807.1:0-461 GCF_000475195.1 Diaphorina citri
TCGAAAAACCTTAGAAAGACCATTTCAAATGCCACAACCTTTGATATGGGGAGTGTGGGATTTATGTCTCGATATTAGAGAGCCCTACCCACTAAAAACCCAACCTTTTTCGCTCAACCTTAGGGCCCCAGGATCAAGGTTAATATTACTTCGAGGCCCAAAGGTAGACTCTCTATATTCCTTCCATGTTTTTCTTTAATTTCCATTATATCTCGAACGGTTTTCTCTATTGTTTCCCATCCTTCTTTACTCTTTACCATTTCCTCTACAGTGTTTTCGGGTGTTAACGGCTGTCCGAGTGTTTGTTTCCTTTTGTAAATTCTTTTCTTTACACGACTTTCTATTACCCTTTTCTTCCCACTCTGCTCAATATTCATACTCTGTGCTATTACATCCCTGTCTCCTCCAATGGGTATGCTGTATGCTTTTTTAAGTAGTCCTTCCATCCACCCCTGGTGGGT
>NW_007431808.1:0-461 GCF_000475195.1 Diaphorina citri
GACGGACAGACAGACAGACAGACAGACAGACACACAGACACACAGACACACCAAAAAAAAAAAAAAAAAAAAAAAAAAATTAGGCTCTAGGGACCTCAAAACGTGTTTTGGCACTAAAAACTGACCATCGAAAATTTGACCCGATTACATTACTTTCCTTCCTATAGGATAAGGAAAGTAAAAAAGGGTCAGGTTTCAAACTGTACATTATTTTTCTTTACGTAACTTCGTAAAAATTAGTCTTTGTGAAAACCTACGAAGAACTTACTTTATTGTATTTCAAAATTCCGAAACTCGACCCACCTGCGGGTGCGGCGAACCCCTAACCGTGGACCATATTTTCAATTGCCCCACCCACCTCCCATTACGCTCCTCCCTCCCCTCACCACCAGCCCTTGACAACAACCCTGCCAATATTGATTCGACACTAATGTACACGAAGGCCATTTGCAGCTACACTA
>NW_007431809.1:0-461 GCF_000475195.1 Diaphorina citri
TTAGTTGAATGTCGAATCTCAATTGTCTTTTAAAATTTATATTTTAATTTGTGAAGATTCTTTTCTAAATAATTATACGAATAATTATTTGCATTTATTTTAACTCCATATAATTTGATCGAATTCCTGACATGATTTTTTCAGGCGATCATAACTGACAACGCATCGTAACCGAAACGTTTAATGCATTATGCTGTTCATTCAGTACTGAACGCTGGAACGCATATAGATGCTATTATCGAAGCCTCAGTCGTATGACGTCACATAATATAAGCAGAACTCCTATTACTCATAACGTTGGTCTGACCTCATAGTTATAGCTCGTAAAAAAGATGAAATACAACAGCTCTACAAGCAATGGCTGTTAATCTCAGTATTGTAGAGAAGGTACATGGCCAGGGAATACTAGAGTAACTAGAGGTAGACTGAGGACACACCCAGGTTTTAGAACCTAGGTATAT